>NW_026262575.1:0-138897 GCF_009764475.1 Pristis pectinata
TGTCGGGGTTTAAGGTCTGGCCGTGGGTTGGGGAGTGAAGCGGGAAGCGGACTCTGCAGCCGTTCTCTCCACGGGGTAATCCTCTCGTTATTGGTTACAGGGTGAGAATGATGTTTACTTGGACAAAGAAATGGCTGGCAACACGCACGCATCTCACTGACAGGCGATGAGTTTGGCGGCTGTTGATTAGCTCACTCACTGTGTTTAATCCGTCTCAGTGGGATCAGTGCAGCGCATGTGTGGCACAAGATCATGGGGATGGCACCTGGTCGTGCGATGATCGGGAAGTTGAATCGAGTGCTTGCGTCCAGCTCAATCAGTGAGAGAAGGCGTGTTATGGAGCGAGCTGAATTTAATATACAAGGAGCACTCAGCAGGTCCTGCAGCGTCTCTGTAGGGAGAAACGTCAATATTTCAGACTGGAGAACGGGAAAATAGGGAAATGTCAGGTATTTGCGGCAGAGGAGGCTGGAGGAGGGATGGGAAGAACAAAGTCAATATCGCTCATCGGTTGAGACATCTGCTTTTATGCTCTCCCAGCCAGGACTTCGGACACGCCCAGCAGGCCAGGTACAGAAGGAAAAACCTGAACTAAAATAGCAGATTCCTGATGGGCAGAAATGTCCACCAATGACCTGACAGAAAGTGCGATGAACCTACATTTGGAGACTTTGATATCCAGTTTTGAAGGTAGCAAATTGCCCAGACAGGAGAAGTGTTCTTGTTCTTTACCCTTTCATTGGGGTTCATTTTAACAGTGTTGGGAACAACAGACAAAAAGATCGGTGAGGAATGCTGAATTCAAATAGCAAGCAATTAGACGCTTAAGTTCACGACTGTGGAATGAATACAGATGCTCTGCAGATTGAATCTGCGTTTAGTTTCTCCAATGGACTGAAGGACACATTGCGAACAGAGGAAACATTGTACTAGTTTGAAATACGTGCAGGTGAATCGCTTCTTCTCCTGCAAAAAAAAACGTTTGCGTCCCTCGATGTAGGAAAGGACGAAGCGAACGGATAGGTGATGCAAATAATATGGTTGTTGCAAAAGTGCCATGACATTGCGAGTGGAATGACGGCAGGACCGACCTTTTTGAGATTGTTGCAGCAAACTAACAAAGGCCAAGAATACAAAAGGTGGCAAGATCTAGTGCTAGAGCAGAGGAGTGGACATCTTACAGGAACGATCACCAACAGACGAATAATTGAATAATGTTGGAGGAAATGATGGAATGAAAATTCGCAATTTTAACGTACCAAAACAAGCACAGGGGAGTATAAAATAAAGAAGGTAGGTCAGGTAAGGGTAGGGTTCCGGAGCAGTGAGACTGGAGAATGAATAACTAGAAACAGGAAATGAAGATCAAAGCGTAATCAATAGCTCTCATCGCAGGTTATTGCCAGTTTTCCGAAGGATATGGGCGGTTCTGTGGGAGATCTTGTAAAAATCGTGCAGGGAAGGGCATTGGCGCAAATCATTGGTACCAACAGCTCGCACCCGAGAGTTTTAAAGGAAATGGCTGCAGAGGAAGTGGAGCCGTTGTTGATTTTTGTTGAAACTCACCGAGTTCCCCGAATAAGAAAGCTGCAAATATGACTGCATTGTTCAAGGAAGGAGAAAATCAAAGAACAGTTCACTGGATGTCTGTTAGCTCAAATTCTGTTGTTGGAGAAATGCTGCACACTCTTATTAGGGAAGAATTAACTCGTCATTTAGAGCTGTTTAATGCAATCAAACCAAGTCAATATGGTTCTATGAAAAGAGACTCGTGTTTGACAGATTTCGCAGAGCTCGGGGAATTCGTGGAGGCAAATCTGCAGATGTGACAAACTTGGATTTCCAGAAGACTTTTGGCACATAAAAGGCTGGTGCAGAAGATAAAGTCTCGTAAGTGAAAGAAACGAGTTGTAAGAAGGTCAACATGATTTAAGGCAAAGCAAACAGGTAATCATCATAAACTGGCATTTTCAGGCTGGAAAGATGTAACTAATGGCATTCCTCAAGAATTTTGGTCCTTGGCCTTAATAATTTCCTATTTATATTAATGGCCTAAAAGGTGAGTGCAGAATGTAAGGCACCAAGTTTATCACTGACTCGAATGTAGGTGCAGGGGGACGCTGTGACGAGGATATTTGTATTCTGCAAACAAGATTGAGTGAGAAAGCAAAAAGGATGGGGTTTAGTCTGGGGAAAGTGCGAGGTTATGGACTTTACTCTGATGAATCTGAAGGTCGACTATTGTCAACTCGGAGAAAGATTACAGATGACCGGAGCACAAAGGGACCTTTGTGTTATTTATCACGGATCACAAAAGTAGCAGGTAGGTGCAGCAACTGGATGGGAAAGCATCAGTATAAGCATTGGTATAATGACGTGCAATGCGCAGGTTGGCGTTTAGATATCGGGAGATATTTTTCCAACCGATGGGACCACGCCAGCTCTATTTTGCATCATTTAACGAACACCCCCCTCCATTGAACACAGAATAAACTACAAATTGGGGCAGACCAGTAGATATTCAGCAGCCTAATTCTTGGGATGTGAGGGTTGTTCTATCGTGAGCCGTTGAAGAAGTTGGATCGAAATTCTTCGGAGTTTACTCGTAAATATCTTGTAAAAAAAGTAATACAAGATAGATGTCGAGGCTTTCCACTAATGGGAGACTCTCGAACTAGAGAATGGAATACAGTTACAGGACTAGAGTGCGGTCATTTAAAAGGGAGATACGTAGCAACTTGTTGGAGAGGGTGATGTATCATTGGAATTCTCTGCGCTGAGCTTGTGAGGACCAGTTCATTGCGTTACTTTGAAGAGGAAGTTGATAACAGTTTTTAAATATCAGAACAGTGAGACCACTTGAAAATTGGCAAGAAGAGGAGAAAGGGCCTGAGGCAGATCAACGATGATCATATTAACCGCTGAATGCCCTCGTCATACTTGTATTTTCTGAAGTTCTTGCACAAGCGTGAATTGAGAGTTCTTCTACAGACAGACAACTAAGAATATCAATGGTCCGATCTTCATCTGCGCGCTGTGATGTGGGATACCACGGGGCTTGGTACTTTGGCCCCAGCTGTTCACAATATACAACAATCCTTCATCCGAGGGTACCAAATGTTATATTGTGGGAATATGAGAACAGATAAGAATGCAAAACAGTTTTTATTTGGAATATAGAAGTTGAGTGAATGGAAACAACAAAGCGATATTATGTAATCGGGCAAATGTGAGACTGTCTACTTTCATGGAGAAAACAAAAAAGATTGACGGTTTGCATTAATGCCATGTTGTATCGATACTCATAAGGAACTGGGGACACTTGTACACACGGAACTGAAAGTTAATTCGCAGGTGAAACATGTAATGCGGGAGTAAAATAGTTTGTTGTTCGTAGTCGTTCAGTGATTGGAGCACAAATTCAACTGCGACTAAGTGTATTTAGAGAGGGAATTGACAAGATAACGTGGATTATTGTTCACATATTTGGTTGCATTACTCAAGGAAGGATATGTTTGTCGGAAAAGATTTGAGCATAAGATTTACTAGATTTGTTTGTGGTATGGAGTATGTTATACGAGGACAGACTTTGTGGGTGGGGCCCCTTATTCCTTGAGCCCCTGACAGGGGAAAGAGGAACGATGGTTTGGAGTTTAGAATTTATGCTCAGTGTCAAGATAAATGGAAGTTTATTTAAAATAGAACTGAGAAGAAATTACCTCACTCAGCTCAATAACCTCTTAGTGTTCGTATATCCATGCGTTGCTTGTATATTTCTTATCTTTCTGCCTCCTAATGAGTATTGGACCAACAATGGGCTTCTGTACACCTCGTGGTTCAATTATTGCAATAAAATCTCTCTGCTCAGCATCAGACGTTAAGTCCGATTTGGGGATATTTAAAACGGCCTGAGGCTCCTCAAACGGAGCTGTTCTGCACCAAACTTGCAGTACCAGACATTTCTGTAGGCGGCAATTATTTACTCCATTAGCACCCTGTCCATCAACTACGTGTACTGCGGTCATCCCAATGTCACTAGAAATGGCTATGAGATGCCCGACACGGGGCTTGACTTGGCTTTCACTTGAACAGTGCAGGGTATTTCAGTGGGAAGGGGATAGGCAATTGAAGTGGTAAAATCTGAATTCCCGGGGATACGCTTGTTGGTTGGACGTTAGTCACTAAAGAGTGGTCACCTAATGGGGAGGAGACTTTCTCGTGAACTCTGGTTTCAGTGGACTGAATTGGACGAGGTACAAGTGAATCACTGCTTCACTTGGATCTATTGTGTGGGCCCTGTGAGAATGGGCCGATTTGGTTCAAGAAATTGTCAAGTTCAAGTGAGGGAGGGAATTAGGGGAACTGCGGTAAGAAATATGAAAGGAGATATTGGAGGAGGGCTTCAAAGAAATTTATTCTTTGGGACAGTGACAGTGCGGACGCAGACAGACGCAGAATACGTGGCTTTGTGGAACCATGAACTACAAAAAGAAACGATTCCGGGAAAATGACATCAATGATCGTCCTGGAGACAAAGGCATTGTATTCTGATGGGTTGAGTGTCAGGACCGAGAAGGAAGCATGGGGATTTGCCGGAGAGGCGGTGTTCAGCTTCGACGTCGAAGGGGTCAGTTCGCCAAACAAGATCAACCCTTTTCCAGCAAGCTTGTTAAATCTATATTTGTGGAGCGCTGCATACTTAGAGAGGAGGTTGTGACTGTGAGTGAATGAGATAAAATTGAGACTGCCACTCTCACGTTCTCTGTGCGGCATGACTTAAAATAGAAACGGTAGGAGGTTGGAAGGAGCCCTCCAAAAGCAGTTGCATATTCGTCATCAGGAGCGGTGAGGATACTGGCAACCAACAGTGACGGATGATAATTCAATCAGTAACGTTGGAGGACATTGGAAACCATTGTTGAGAAATGAAATTCAACATCAGTTAATGAGAGATTATTTGAAGTCAGAAACTTCGGTGCACTTTCCGCATTGGTAACATTTGCAAATTATCACCGACGGTTTTTATAGAGATGTTTAAGCTTCAAATGTTCAAACTCGAGCTACCGTCAATAAAGGTAGTGTTGACATCACCAATCGTGCTTGCACAATGGGTCGGTGATTTCATTGTATTTGAAGAACTGCCAATAATCTTCGAATAAGGTGATAATATTAGAATGTGGTGTCTGCACTTACATTGGGCAACAGTAGCCACCACTAATGTAGAATACGCTGGGCACTTGCAATGTTCACACAATGTGAACATTGATTCAAGGTCAATCTTTTGCACATTCTGAACTAATATTAGCTCTGTAATGTATGGGTCAGGATTTCACTGAATTAATATCAAATAAAATAAGTATGAAGACAAAGATAGAATTAAATGAAAGATCATGTCAGGTATTTCAATCAGAAATGCGCCGAACACCTCTGAAAATAGTTCGATTGTCAACATTCCGAGATAAATTAATGAACTGAGCTTCAGTATTCCCCCTGGTGCCGCAGTGGCACTGAACGACAAAGGGTTCCTTGTTTGACAACTGACTGTAACTAACCCTGGTTATTGTGCAGTTGTTTTTCTGTCGCCGGGGAACAGATCGTCGTATAAAAGGGAAGGGAGCTCAAGAGCTCAGGCGTGCGACAGGTGGAGCCACGACTCGGGCACAGTTCACGCAATCCCGGGGAAATGGCGCTTCTAACAATCCGACATGTAAGGAACGTGTTCTACCCGATTCTCGCAGCTTTTGGTGTTCCTGGTAAGTTGCCCATCCTGTCCTATTGCAATTATGCGCTGTGCGAATATTCATGGACAGATTCCGATGAACAGTCATTTGAAAGGGTGGTTTATGTCTTTGAAATCCACACCTCCCCCCACTCGAGACGTAGCTGGCACGGAGACACTTCAGAGTGACGGTGTCAGGATGCTCAGCTTCACTCTCTACACCGACACAGGGTCGGGTTCACGACCGCCACTCCCAAATGGTGACGGGCAAAATCCACAGAAATCATTCCTCTGCCGCTCGTAGTCGCTGCACGTTTTAATCTGATGACCGCGGACTGCTGCCAGCATGACGCTTCGAAACAATGTTTTCGTGAAATGACTTGTGTTCAAGGAAAAGGTCGAATCGTGTGAGCATTGGCGGATCGACCATCTCCCGACGCAGCAGAGACCGACTCCCAGCAGGCGGTTATAATTAGACAAGGAACGGAGTTTGAGGCTGAAATCTGCTTCCCTTCATTAGTCTCTCTCTCTCTCTCTCTCTCTCTCTCTCTCTCTCTCTCTCTCTCTCTCTCTCTCTCTCTCTCTCTCTCTCTCTCTCTCTCTCTCTCTCTCTATCCCGGTCTCTCTCTCTCTCTCTCTCTCTCTCTCTCTGTATATCCCGGTCTCTCTGTCTCTCGTTCTGTCTCTCCTTCTTTCATTTTAGCTCTCTTTTACTCGTCATGCTGGATCCCTCCGTTGTCTCCCCTACTCTATTTCTGCTCTCCTGATCTCAACCCTGTCTGACTTTCTTCTGCCAAGGCCGCAGGATCTGTGAATCCGTCCTCAAACCTTTGCTCCGCTCGATATCGTTCCGCCGTCAGGATGTACCTTCAATCCAACTCTTTCTACCAAATATTTTCTCATCTTCCCGAGAATGTGGTTTGTTTTCAGTTTCTTGCGCACCGCGTCGCTGAGGATCCGGGGGTTTCAGCTTCATTTGAACCACACTGCGGTTTTCGCCTTTGTGTTATTCAAATAGTATCTTTGATGATACGTAAAAGTTGGAAAATTATATTCCACATCGCTAACATGCGAATCAGAAACTGAGGCGGAGAGATGAATTTAACACTTCCCCTAGTTCTTCCTATGGCGGTAATGAGCGCGACCAACAGTGCAGGATGATTTAAGTGTTGCGGATTGGAATAGCAAATGATTTCAGAATTTCCAGGAGGATAAATTTATTTATTGGCAGTCGAATCTGAACCTTCTCTAGTTTACTCCAATCTGTTCGCTTCGGTACAAGAGGGCATATTCTGTAAATGGAGTAAAATTTCCTCAGGCGGTGAAGTGCGGCTCTGTTCCCCAGCCTCTTCACTGAGACCTTGTGTAGGCGGCGGGAACGAGTCCTTCTGTTTCACCAGGGAACTGGTGAGCGACATCGAGCAAGTCGCCTCTCACTCCCCGCCACTGCTGGCTCAAAATGATGAGAGTAGCGCTAAATGGGATCTCTCGACTTCACATCGGCCGGCCCTCCTGCAACCTACTGTCTGCAGCTGTATCACTGCTGAGGGCACAACGCCTCTGTGGCAGGTGCCTGAAAGGTGCCACGAGAGCAAGAGCCATTGAAGTCAGAAACAGAATCAGGTTTGTTATCACTGTCTTATATGATATGAAATTTGTTTTTTTGCGGAAGAACTACAATGCAAAGACATAAAATTACAATAAATTAGAAAATAAACTAACCTTGCAGAAAAAATGAATAATGAGATAGTCTTCATGGAGTCATGGACTGTTCAGAAATCTGACGACGGGAGGGGAAGAAACGGTTCCTGAATACCTGAGTGTGGGTCTTCAGTCAGGAACGTGTAGATGGAAGAGCGTTATGACAGAAGCCGCTTATCTTATCACCTCTAATTTCTCGGGTTGAAACAGTAGTGCCGGCAGTGAGGGACAGTTCTCCCCCTCTAGGTTACATTGCCCATGTGAAACCGAGAGCCTCTCCGTGGCCACACACCCAAGTTGAAATTCAAGGAGCCGGCTGAACATGGTTCAACCTCACTAGCTGAAGAATATCTTCTATTTGGATAAACTTCCCCGTCAATTCTGCAGATAACAGTCGGAGCGGCACTTCCACAATGAGCTCGGACGACCCATCTTCCCGCAGTTTTTGTCAATCACGTCCTGTGTCTTTTCCAACAGCGAACCTGCTGACGATGGTGGTTCTTTTCAGAGGGAATTGCGGCCTTTCCAAATGTATCTCCTTCTACATGGTCGGCATGGCAACGGCAGATCTACTGGTGATGATATTCTGTGTAATCGGGTACCATATCGTTATGTACCAATTTCCAGTATCCTTTCTGTCCTACACATCCGCTTGTAAGGTCGTTCTATACTTCATGTCCAGCAGCCTGCAAACGTCCGTCTGGTATACTGTCCTTTTCACATTCGACCGCTTTGTAGCTCTCTGTTTTCAGAAGTTTAAAGCAATGTACTGTACTGTGAGGACCGTTGTTGCTGGTATTATAACCGTGCTACTCATGGTACATTTACAGAGCGCCCCTTATCTATTTGAATATAAACCTGCACGTGTAACTGACGGTTTTCAGTGGGGCTGCCAGCCCAACGCCTGGTTCGTCAGCTCCCCCGTGGGCGTCGCGTGGTCATTTCTGCAGAGCATTCTAACTGTAATAGTCCCGTTTTTTCTGATATCCCTGTTTAACTGCTTGACAGTCAGGCGCATTTTATTGGCCAGTAAATTGCGCCGCGAACTGCGGGGTCACAGCAGTCAGATGCAGAAAGATCCGGAGATGGAAGCCCGCAGGAAATCCATCATTTTACTTTTCAGCGTGTCGGGAAGTTTTATTCTGTTGTGGCTGACGGTGGCCGTGAGCTTTCCGACCACCAGACTCGCAGGAACAGCGCATTACGACGGGTATTACACCGATCCCGCCTATATCGCCACTGAAGCCGGCTACATGCTGATGTATCTGAGCTCATGCACCAACACCTGTATTTATGCAGCGACCCAGACAAAGTTCAGAGAGGAGCTGGCGACGGTGTTAAAATCTCCTTGGACTTTCGCTGTAATATTGCTGAAAAAAAAACAAAGTAAAGCATGTAGTCCTTAATATCGAAAGCTAATTTGTAACAGTCCTTAACCACTGTCGCTAATCACCCTGCCTTTGTCATAAGGTCGCGGATTCCAGCTGGTGAATAATGATAGAATGCCCTATTAAATGGACTTTGAGTAAAATAACCATCGACTTCATTCCGATGCAGGAACGTTCTTGAAAGCCGTGACATGATCACAAGCTTGGAATCTCAAACTAAACTGAGTTCATTCGCTCTTTGTGTTTGACGGCCGAATTGACTCTGTTGTTATCCACATCCTTGGTGCAATTGGTTACAGAGCCGGCGAGATCAAGCTGGAGCAATCACAATGCCTTTTATATTTTCGGCAGCGGTGATTGACAGCGGTCAGCTCTGTGACAGAGGCACTTTCTCCCAGCTGATACCGGAGAATCCAAGGATCGTATATATTTTGGCCCACCTCATCCTTGCCGACCGTGACGCCCACCTCTACTATAATCCCACTTGCCTGCAGACGGTCCGTACCCCTGTCTATCTTAACCAAGGATCGATCCAAACCTCTTTCGAACATTGTAATAGTACCTGCCTCCACCACGTCTTCGGGCAGCTCGATCCAGATATTTACCAGGCTCTGTGTGAAACAATTCCCCTCGTATCTCCTTTAAAGTTCTCCCCTCTCACAGTAAATCCGTGGCATCTACTTCTCGGCACTTCTGGTCTGGGTGAAAAAAACAAAATATTTTGACAAATATCCAATCCATGCCCCCAAATAATTGTATAAACATGTACAAGGTCAGCCACGGTCTCCCACGTTCCAGCCAATCAAAAATCTCCTTTTAGCATTCTACCTGCCATCCTCCCTTCATGGCAACATTCTGGTGAATTTATTCTACAATCTCTCTGTTACAACAACATCCTTCCTTCTGGCGACCAGAACCGCACACAACATCTGAGACTGGTCTAACCACTGCTTTGTCCGGCTGAAACACTGAGTCCAAATTATTTCCCTCATGCCTCGGCCTTCGAAGTCAACTATGGCAAAAGCCCCTTGCACTACACTATCCGTTTCTTGTGCCGCTGTCAGAGAGCTGTGGCCTAACATCACCAGGTCCCAATGCATATTAATGCTCCAAAGGTCACAGCTATTTATCCTCTATGCCCGACCGGAATTTGATCTCCCAAAGCATATTAGCTCATATTTGTCTTCAATTGTACAAGGAAAGATCCCACCACCAGTCCCTGCAGTTCACCACTTCTAGCAGACCACCAGTGAGAGAAAGAATCCGACACTACTACACTTTGCCTCCTATCACCAAGCCCTTTTGTATCTAGTTTTCCAACATGTTTCGGTTCACTTATGCCTTAACATTTTTGACCAACCTACCAAGGGGGGTCCTTGTTAAAAGCCTTGTTAAAGTCCACGGAGTATATCTAGCGCTCCGCGTCGTCAATGTCTCAAGTTTACACCTTTAAAAACTCAATCAGACTTGTGAGACATGATGTTCTTGCACAAGGCTACTGACTCCTTCTAATCTTTCCCTGCCTTTCCAGTTTAACATAAATTCTGTTCTTCGGAATTCCCTGCTAGCGGTGCAACGACAACTTCCCTAACACTGATCTTAAGGTTGAAGAACTGAAATGAGAACGAGAGTGAATGGTGTAAACGGTGATCAAGAGTGAAAACGTCAGATGAAGAGGAACAAGAGGGAACCCGAATGCAGGAGGACAAATGCAAAACTGTTGTTTGATGGATAACCACGCAATTAAGTCGAGAACGTTGGGTTTATCATTTCTTGAACTTTTCTCTATATCACCCAATCACCCGACGAAATCACTCCAATGATCCAATATTTCTGCGCCCTTCCTCTCATGCCCGCACGCCCATCTCTCCACGGCCAAGGGCCGTGCTTCACCTCCTGGGTTGTCAGTTCTGCAGGACCATCAGTCAGATCCTCAGTCTGTCCATCTATTTCAGCTTTCGCAACATCTCCTCCGCAGAAAACCGGGAGTCATCTACATCCCAGTACAAACTCATGCAGCAGAAAGTTTTCAGCCAAATGATGCAAGCACGGTAGTGTAGTGGTCAGCATGACACGATACAGCGCCAGCGAATGGGTTCAATTCCCGCCACAGTCTGTTATGTGTTTGTATGTTCTCTCCGTGTCTGCGTGGGTTTCCTCCGGGCGCTCTGGTTTCCTCCCACACTCCAAAGACGCACGGGTTAGGAAGTTGTGGGCATGCAATGTTGGCGCCGGAAGCGTGGCTATTCTTGCAGGCTGCCCCCAGAATACTCTGCGCCAAAATATGCATTTCACTGTGTGTTTCGTTATACACGTGACAAATAAAGATATTTTTATCTTATCTTAATTGGTAGTGATCCCGGGGAATGAAGCGGTGTAAATTGAAAAAGGGGCCGCAAGGTAATAGCTGGGGAACAGCGATCACAGTATTAAAATGTGATGAAATAAAAACAAAATGCTGGAGGAATTCAGCAGGCAAGGCAGCATCCGTGGAGAAAAGCAGACGGTCAATATTTCGGGCCGTGTCCCCCAGTCTTGAAGGAGGGTTCCGACTCGAAACGTTGACCGTATGCTTTTCTCCATGATACTGCCTGGCCTGCAGAGCTCCTCCAGCATTTTGTTGTTGTTTCATCTAGATTCTAGCATCTGCCTTCTTTTGTTTTTTTTTCTATGAAGTTATCACGAAAAGCAAATCTCATAAAACAAAGAAGCAGAAGTGGGAAATCCGTACCATAGACGCTGCTCTATAATTAATCAGGATCAGGGCTAATCTTCTCCGACGACGAATTTCTTGCGTTATCCACATCTGATTTGATTGCCTATATATCCACATATCTCAAAATGAAAGATTTCAAACACTGAGCCTCCACAGCCCTTCGGGTGGAGAGTTTCGAACAGTCACTACAATCCCTGAAGTATCTTCTCCCCGCTCAGCTCTAAGTGACCCCGTTAATAGCCACCTCAGTTGCGGTGAACTCCCTCTCTGCATCCAGTCTATTCAGAGTGTGTAAGATTCAGGGAGTTCATCTCTGTCTCTTTTGTTCACACCATATATCTCTTCAGCTCCGTCTCAGTAAATCCATTCCACGCCGTCATACTCCCAGAAGTATGTAGGGACTCCATTCCATTCTCACCTTTCCCCTGCATCCGTCGTATTTGTTTCTATGTTGAGATTCTTCTCACACCGATGACTCTGAAATTACTTCTTTCGTCTGTAGCTTCCCCTGACCTTGTTGACATATTCCCTGTGGCATCTCATCTTTTGCTGGACAAGTTCTCTCAACTCTTCCACCGGGCAAAGCAAGGATAGGTTTGCCTGATCCTCACGTACCACCCCATCAACGGTACATGCTCTTCAATTTCGACCAGACCCAGCTACATTCTACCAACCGAGACACCTTCCTTTTCTCTCTCTCCTTCCCAGCTTTTCAGTAGTTTGAAGGGAACATTCTCTTCGTGACTCCCTGATCTGCTATTCCGTTCTCACCACTCAGTCCTCGTCCTACAGCACTTTCATGGGATCCATACAGTTTCTGTCCCTTCTGGGTAAAGCAGCCATTCATTTGTACATCTGCTCAATTAGTTACTTATTTCGGTGTTCAAAGTGTCGGCGCAGCTGCATTGGAGAAGCCAAAGGCAGATGAATGACTGCATGTCCTCAGTTCCGAGTCTCTTGTGCCTGCCACATTAATTCTCCATTCCAGTTCCACTCAGAGCTTTCTGTGTGTGTCCTCCTGCACTGATATATACCGAAGCCCAACACAAGCTTCAGGGCACAATTATGCTGCAGGAATTATTTTAAAGTGCGGTGACCATCTCACACAACCAAACGCGTGGTTTCGTCAAGCGAGATCCTTGTACATGGTCGAGAGCGTTAATAGAGACTGACAAACGGTCTGTGCTGCTACACCCAGCACCCACACTTACGAAAAGTTACAAGCATAAGCGGGCACACTGTGATCACATATGTCTCATAGGGATTGTATACAGTTCAAAGCTGTTATATATTTATCATCATATGTAAATTATAGAACACAGAACACTACAGCAGAGTACAGGCTTTTCGGCCCATAATGTGGTGCCGACATTTTATCCTGCTCGAAGAGCTATTTAACCCTTCCCTCCAACATAGATCCCAATTTCTGCATCATTAATGTGTCTATGAGTCTCTCAAATGTTCCTAATGTTTCTGCCCCCACAATCTCAACAGGAAGTAACTTCCCACCACTGTGCAAAATACTTACCCCTGACATCCCCCTTATATCTCCCTTCAATCACCTTACAATTAAGTCACCTCGTGTTAGCCACCGTCATCCTGCTAAAACGTCTCTGACTGTCCACTCGATCTATGCCTCTTATCATCCCGTACATCTCAGTCGTCACCTCTCATCCTTCTCTCCAAACAGAAAAGCCCGAACTCACTCAACCTATCCTCATAAGATATGCTCTCCAATCCAGGCAAAATCCTGGTAAATCTCTTCTGCACCTTCTCTAAAGCTTCCACATCCTTCCGAAAATGAGGCGATCAGAAGTGAACACAATGCTCCAAGTGTGTTCTATGGAGATGCCACATTGCCCAGCGTCTCTTGAACTCAATACCCCGACGAATGACGGACAACACTCCATACGCCTTCTTAACAATCCAATCGACCTGCACGGCAACCTTGAGGGATTTATGGACGTGGAACCGATGATCCATCTGTTCCTCCATACTGCTAAGGATCCTGCCTTTAACCTTGCATTCTGCCTTCAAATTCGATCTCCCGAGGAGTATCACTTCACACTTATCGGTGTTGAAGTACATCTGCCACTTCTTAGCCCAGGTCGGCATTCTATCAATATCCTGTTGTAATCTACAGCAAACTTCTACACTATCCACAAGATCACCAACCTTTGTATCATCAGCAAACTCACTGACCAACCCTTCTATATCCTCATCCAAGTCATTTATAAAAATCGCAAAGGGCTAGGGTCCCAGAAGAGAATATGCTCCATCTACCACCACACCCTGGCTTCCATGGGCGAGCCAGTTCTGAATCCACACAGCCAAGGTTCTCTGGATGCCATGCCTCCTGACTTTCTCAATGAGGTTTTCATGAGGAACCTTATCAAACGCCTAACTGAAATCCATGTTCACCACATCATCTGCTCTGCCTTCATCAATGAGCTTTGTCACATCCTCAAACAGTTCAATCAGGCTCGTGAGGCACGACCTGCCCCTCACAAAGCCATGCTGACTGTCGCTTACCAGCCTATGCTTCTCTAAATGCCCATAAATCCTGTCTCAAAGATTCTTCTCCAGTAATTTGTCCACCACTGAAGTAAGACTCACTGGTCTTTTATTCCCATGGTTACCCCTACTCGCTTTCTTAAACAAAGATACAACATTTGCCACCCTCCAACCATCTGGCATTTCTCCTGTGGCCACTGAGAATGCAAGGACCGTCGCCAAAGGCGCAGCAATCACTTCCTTCGCTTTTAGTAATAACCTCTGATATATCCCGTCCGGCCCCAGTGACTTATATATCCTCATGTTTTTCAGATGTTCTAGCATATCCTCACGTCGACATGCCCTATCATATCATATCATCTTGTAGTACGCCATCCTCACCAACGTTCTCTCTCTCTCTCTCTCTCTCTCTCTCTCTCTCTCTCTCTCTCTCTCTCTCTCTCTCTCTCTCTCTCTCTCTCTCTCTCTCTCTCTCTCTCTCTCTCTCTCTCTCTGGTGAATACTGAAGCAAAGTATTCATTAAATACCTCCCCTACCTCTTCCAACTCCAGGCACATGTTTCCTTTTTTATCCCTGGTCGGTCTGGTCGTCCTATTCTTCACATACGTGTAGAACGCCTTAGGGTTTTCCTTGGTCCTACTGGCCTAGGACTTCTCAAACCACCTTCTCGATATCCTAAGTCCATTCTTAAGCTCCCTCCTGGCTACCTTGTAACTCTCCAGAGCCATGTCTGTTCTATGCTTTATAAACCTCAGGTCAGCTTCTTTCTTCCTCTTGACAAGATATTCTACATCTCTTGTCAACCACGGCTCCTTCACTTTACCATCCTTACCCTAGCTCAATGGGACAAACATATCCATAACCCCATTCAAGTATTCCGTAAACAACCTTCACATTTCCGCTGTGCACTTCCCTATGGACACACCCAAGTTCCCAATTTACGCTCCCAACTTCCTGCCTGATAGCTTCCTAATTCTCCCTCCCCCAGTATAACACTTTCCCATATCGTCTGCTCCTATCCGTCTCCAAGGTTATGGTAAAGGTCAAGGAGTTATGTCACTATCTCCAAAATGCTCTCCCACCGAAAGATCTGAAAGCTTATCAGGCTCATTGACTAGTACCAGGTCCAGAATGGCCTCACCTCTGGTCGGCCTGTCCACATACTGTGTCAAGAATCCTTCCTGGATATACATAGCAAACCCCGCCCCATCTACCTCTTTACACTAAGGAGGTGTAAATCAACATTGGTGAAGTTGAAATAACCCATGACAACAACCCTGTTATTTTTGCACCTCTGCAAAATCTTCCTCCCGATTTGCTCCTCAGCTTCTCTGCTGCAATT
The DNA here is from genome assembly GCF_009764475.1 of Pristis pectinata. Taxonomy (NCBI): domain Eukaryota; kingdom Metazoa; phylum Chordata; class Chondrichthyes; order Rhinopristiformes; family Pristidae; genus Pristis; species Pristis pectinata. The sequence continues at coordinate 15,381 of NW_026262575.1, forward strand.
AGGTGGTGGTGGTGGGGGTCGTTTGTAGAATACTCCTAAAACAGTGATCGATCCATTCCTGTTTCTGACTTCCACCCACACGGATTCTGTGGACAATCCCTCCAGGACACCTCCCTCTCTACAGCTGTGACACCGTCCTTGATCATCAAAGCCATTCCCCCACTTCTTGTACCTCCGTCCTTGTCCTTTTTGAGACATCTAACCCCCGTATTATCCAACAGGTATTCCTGCCCATCCGACAGCCAAGTCCCTGGAATGGCCACCACATCGCAATTCCACGTACTTACCCAAGCTCTAAGTTTATCGCCCTTGTTCCTAATACTTCTTGCATTGAAGTAGACACACTTCAGCCATTCCAACTGACTGTAATTTTGCCCTATAAAATGCAGGTCCTTCCCCACAGTCTTTGTACATTCTGCATCTACTTGTACAGTAAATGCACCAACTTCTGCCCTATCACTCGGGATCCCATCCCCCTGCCGAACTAGTTTAAACCCTCCCCAACGGCTCCAGCAAAACGTCCCGGAAGAATATTGGTCCCCAGCAGTTCAGGTTTATTCTGTCCCTTTTGTTTAGGACGTACCTTCCCCAGAAGAGATCCCAATGATCAACAAATCTGAAACCCTGCCCCCTTCACCAATTCCTTATCCACGCGTTTATCAGCTATTTCTTCCTATTCTTACCCTTACTGGCGCGTGGCACAGGCATCAATGCAGAGATTAATACCCTTGAGGTCCTGCCTTTCAGCTCCCTACCTCGGTCCCTATATTCCCTATTCAGGACCTCATCGCTTTTGCTACCTACGTTATTGCTACCAATAAGTACCACGACCTCTGGCTGTTCACCACCCCCCTGCAGAATGCTGTGGACCCCACGATAAGGTCCCCACCCTCACTGTCACACTGCAGTCGCCATTAGTTCGGTTGGAATAGCGCCACGATCACAAGTGATTCGCTGTGTTAGACTGGGGCCAGCAGATATAAATTTATATTGAAATCATAAGGTCAGATGTTAAACATGAAGTGAAAGCAAAAGCGAGAGGAGCCAGCGCATCACCACAGATGCCCACAGTGTAAAACAGATCCAATTATAGAACGGAGGAGGGACGTGTTCACTGAATTACTGTGCGGCACCAAGAAGCTCAGGGCGCCCTGGAAGGATGTTCCCTGCAGGGATTGTCACGCGAAAGCTGACGTCACTCCCCCGAGGGTATTTTCCGTTGTGGAATGTGAATGAATGAGCTTCTTGGTACAGCTGCACAATGTGCCCATTGGAGACCCGGTCGCACTGGACGGAACATCGTCCCTTGTTTGTTATGTGTTTCTATCTAACTCCAGTTTTTGCACAACCCGTTCTTCCATGACCGTGTATTCGAGTTCTCTAAAAAGTGAGAGGCCTTCGGGATCTCAGTCACAAACTGACCAGAACTACAAGACGGGACAGAACTCACACAATCTTCGAAAATGGGTAGAGCCCAGATTCTGTAGATGAAAGACTTCTATTGCCCGATTCTAACAGTCTTTCGTTTCCTCGGTAAGTCAAAGTAGCTTAGCGTTTAGCAGCTTCTGATCATCTGACGCGACAGTGTTTTGCTTTTATGGAACGGGTTCAGATAAATGTACCAATGAACCAATAATCGCAGGATTCCTTCTGGCTGCTTACGGCCGGTGAGGAGCCATCCGTGTTATCACACCATGGGCACAGCGTCCTCTCTTGTAATAAAGAAAAGGTGGGGCCTCGTATCTGATTCCAGCAACAGAGCTTATTTCGGTCAGGGAATTATTGCGCATCACCGTCAAATCCTCAGTAGAAAGTTGTGCATTCATGCCGTGAATTAATGAACAAAGTCAAATCGTCTGTTTTCCAGTCAAAATGTTCCTTCCTTCCCCCGTCTGCAAAGAACTCGTTCATGCGGCTGCTTCCAGCGATTCTTTTCTTTCATATTTTTATTAATGTTCAAATTAGTACAAATTACGATATATAACATCAATAATGAAACGTGTGGTGCAGAGAGATCAGGACGTGACCAGTGTGGGGGCTGGGAGGGGGAGTGGAGTGTGGGAGTGGGTAGTGTGGTGTGGGAAGCAGTTTTCTGAGGGAGGTGGGAACGGTGTGGTAAGGGTGGAATGGGGTGTGGGACGGAGGAGTGTGGTGTGGGGGGGACAACTGGGAAGGGATGAGGTGTTGTATGAGAGGAGGAGAGAGGGGTGAAGAGTGGGGGAGGGGGGAGGAGGGGGAGCAGGGGCAAGGGGAGGAGAAATGGGAGGAGGAAGAAAGGAAGGAGGAAGGGTCAGGAGGAAGAGGAAGTGAGGGGGCGAGTGGGTAGGCGAGAGCGAAAGGGACCGGTGTGGGAAGAAGATGGGGAGATTGAGGTTGTGGGGGAACGGGGGGTGGATGGGGGGAGGGTGGGAGCGGTGGAGGATGAAGGGTGGGGAAGGAGGGAGTGGGGAGTGGAGGAAGGGGTGAGGGAGGGGAGGAGGAGGGAGGGGGAGGAGAGTGAAGGAGGGAAGGCGAGGAGGGCAGGAGGAGGGGAAGTGGGGGAGAGAGGGGGAAGGGGAGAGGGGGAGAAAAAAGGGCGGAAGGGGAAAAAGGGAGAGGGGGAGAGCGGGGGAGTGACAGTGAAGGAGTGAGGGAGAGGGGAGTGATGGAGAGGGAGTGAGAGAGGGAGGGGGAAAGAGGGAAGGAGAGGGAGAGGGGAGGGGTAGGGAGGGAAAGTGGAGGAGGGAGAGGGGAGAGAAAGGGGGATAGGGTGTGGGAGAGAGGGAGCAGAGAAGGGGAGAGGGGACAGAGTCTGGGAAGAGACAAGAGAGAATGGGGAGAGAATGGGAAGAGAATAGAGATAGAGGAGGGAGATAAGGAGGAGTGAAAGGGAGAGAGGGGAGAGTGAAGCAGAGAGAGTCGAAGAGAGGGGAGAGGGGGAGAGAGGGGGAGAGAGGGGTGAGTGGGGAAAGGGGAGATAGAGGGGGCGATGGTGGAGATGGGAGAAAGGGGAAGAGAGAAGGGGAGAGGGGGAGAGAGGAGGAGAGAGGGGTGAGGGGGGAATGAGGGGAGAGAGTGGGAGAGAGGGAACAGCGTGGGGAGGTGGGGAGAGAGTGGGAGAGGGGGAGAGGAGGAGAGGAGGGGGATGGGAAAAGGAGGGGGAGGGGGAGAGGGTGGGAGAGAGGAGGGGGAGTGTGGGGAGAGGGGAGAGGGGGAAGGGGAGAGGGGAAGTGATGGGGAGAGAGGGGAGAGGGCGTGGGGGAGCGGAGAGATGGGGAGGGAGTGGGAGTCAGGTGGGTGTGAGGAGTGAACGAGTGGGAGAGAGGGGAGAGAGTGTGGGGAGGGGTGGGAGAGAGGGGGAGAGAGGGGGAGAGAGGCGCAGTAGAGAAGGTAGGGGAGGGGGATGGGTGGGAGATGAGGGTGAGAGGAGGGCGGAGGGGAGAGAAGCGGGAGGGGAGTGGGGAGGGAAGGGGAGAGAGGAGAGGAGGGGAGGGGGAGCGGGGGAGAGGGAGGGGAGAGAGGTGGCGCGGGGGAGAGAGGGCTGGGGGAGAGTGTTGGGATAGCGAGTGCTGGGAGAAGGGGTGGAGGAGAGAGAGGGGTAGAGGGGAGGGAGAGGGGAGAGACATGGGGAGAGAGAGGGGAGGAGCGGAGGGGAGAGTGTGGAGAGAGGGGTAGAGAGAGTTGGGATAGAGAGGGGAGAGAGGGGATGGGAGAGAGAGGGTGGGAGAGGGGGTGAGAGAGGGGGGTGAGAGTGGGAGAGTGGGGAGAGAGACGGTGGGAGAGGTGAGAGAGGTGGGCAGAGGGGATGGGAGTGCTTATTAGTGTGTGCAGAGCTGTGTCCTTCCAGTGAGGATCAGTGTGTAGAGAGCTGTGTTGCTACAGTGAGCCTCAGTGTGTACAGAACAGTGTCCTTACAGTGAGTGTCATTTGGTACAGAGCAGTGTTCTACAGTGAGGATCAGTGTATACAGAGCTCTGTCCTTACGGTGAGGATCGGTGTGTACAGAGCTGTGTCCTTACAGTGAGTGTCAGTGTGAACAGAGCAGTGTACATATAGCGAGGATCAGTGTGTACAGAGCTGTGTCATTACAGTGAGGTTCAGTGAGTACCGAGCCGTGTCCTAACAGTGAGAGTCAGTGTTTGCAGAGCTGTGTTTACAGTAAGGGTCGGTATTTACAGAACTGTGTCCTTATAGTGAGGATCAATGTTTACAGAGCTGTGTCCTTGGAGTGAGGATCAGGTTGTACAGAGCTGTGTCGTTACAGTGAGGATCAGGGTGTACAGAGCTGTGTCATTACAGTGAGGTTCAGTGTGTACTGAGCTGTGTCCTTACAGTGAGGGTCGGTGTTTGCAGAGCTGTGTCCTTACAGTGATGGTCAGTGTGTACAGGGCTGTGTTTATACAGTTAGGTCAATGTGTACAGAATTGTGTCCTTTCAGTGAAGATCCATCTGTACAGGGCTGTGTCTTTACAGTTAGGGTCAGGGTATGCAGAACCGTGTCCTTGCAGTGCAGGTCAGTGTGTATTGAGCTGTCTCCTTCCAGTGAGGATCAGTCTGCAAGGATCTGTGTCCTTCCAGTGAGGATTAGTGTGTACAAAGATGTCTCTTAACACTGAGGTGCAGTGTGTACGGAGCAGTGTCCTTAAAGTGAGGATCATTGCATACAGAGTTGTCTCTTTACAGTGAGGTAGTCAGTGTGTATGGAGCTCTGTCCAGATGGTGAGCTGCTGTGGGTGTTTAGGTCTGTGTCCATACAGTGAGGTAGTGTGGCCATATCGACTCTTCACTTCACGGTGAGTTACGGTGGGTGTCTGGATCTGGATCCGTCCAATGAGTTACTGCAGGGGTGTGTTGCTGTTTGCTTAAAATGCGCAATGTTGTGTGCAGACTATTTATGTCTAGAACTGAGTATTTACAGTGACGTTCAGTGTGTGTAAAGAGCAGTGCCCTTGCTGTGGGGTACAGCAGCTGTTCAGAGCTGTGTTCTCACAGGGAGATGCTGTTGGTGTATGGAGCTGTGTCTTACAGTGAAGTACTGTGAATGTACAGACCTGTGTCTGTTCAACGTTGTACTGTGGGTGTACAGGACTTTGTCCTTACAGTGAGTTACTCAGAGTGAAGAGCTGTGTTGTTGCAGTGAGGTGCTCAGTGTGTGTGCAGCTGAGATCTCACAGTGAGGAATTTTGTGTGTGTGGAGTGTTTAATCCTATCATCAGGCACAGCGAGTGTATAGAACTGTGTCAATCCAAGCAGTTCTGGTAGATGTATGAATCTATGCACAGAGTGAGGTGTGTGAGCACACAGAGGGGTGTCCATCCACTGAGTGACAGAAGGTGTAAAGAGACATCTTCTATCAGTGGGGTGCTGTACATTGAAAGAGGAGTGTCCATACAGTGAGGTACTGTGTGTGTGTACACCTGTGCCTGTACACTGAAGTACTGTGTGAATATATCTATGTCTGTACAGTGATGTACTTTGTGTGAATACATCTGTGTCCTTACAGTGAGTTACCTGTGGGGTTTTACATCTGTGTCTGGATTGTAAGCTAATCTGTGTGTACACATCTGTGTCTGTACACTGAAATTCTTTGCATGTATACATCTGTGTCTGTACTGTGAGTGTATACATCAGTGTTTGCCCAGTGAGGTACTGTGGGTGTATACATCTGGATCTGTACAGTGAGGTACTGTGGGTGTGTACACCTGTTTGCCTACCATATGGTTTTGCACATGAATACATTTGTTTTCAGACATTGAGTTATTGTGGGTATCTACATATGGGTCCTTATCGTGAGCAACTTTGGGTCCATCTGTGTCTGGACTGTGAGGTTCTGTGAGTGCACACGCGTATCTGGACAGCGAGGTGATGTGTGTGTGTAAATCTGTGTCTGTGCAGTGAAGTACTGTCTGTGTATAAATCTGTGTCTGTGAAGTGAGGTACAGTGTGTGTACACATGTTTCTGTGCAGTGAGGTTCTGTGTGTGAACACATCTGGGTATGTTCAGTGAGGTACTGTGGGTGTGTACATTGGTGTCTGTGCAGTGAGGGACTGTGTGTATATACATCTGTGTCTGAACAGTGAGGTAATGTTTGTGTAACATCTGTGTCTTTACAGTGTGTATACCTTTGTGTGATTGCAGTGATTTACTGTGATTGTGTACATGTGTGTCCAGACAGTGAGGGGCAGTGGGTGTGATGATCTGTGTCTGTGCAGTGAGGTACTGTGTCTGCACATTGAGCTTCTGTGGGTGTGTGATTCCGTGTCTGTTGAGCGAAGTACTGTGTATGTGCACATCAGTGTCTGGTCAGTGCGGCACTGTGGGTGTGAAAATCTCTGTGTGTGTGTATACATCTGTGCTTGTATACATTTGCGTCTGTACAGTGAGGTGCAGTGTGTGTTTACATCTGTGTCTGAACAGTGAGGTTCGGTGTGCAGGTGGCAGTGCAGTGAAACAGTGTGGTTGTGTACATCTGTCTGTACAGTGAGGTACTGTGTGTGTACACATCTGTGCCTGTACAGTGAGTGACTGTATGTGTATATATCTGTCTGGACAGTGAGGTACTCTGGGTGTGTACATCTGTGTCTGGACAGTGAGTTACTGTGTGTGTATGTACACCTGTGCCTATATAGTGAGGAACTGTATATGTGTGCATCTGTATCTGAACAGTGAGGAACTGTGTATGTATACATCTGTGTCCATGCCATGATGTATTTTACATGCCCATATCTGGGTCCAGACATTGAGATACTGTGGGTCCTTACCGTGAAGTATTATGGGTGTGTGGATGTCTGAGTCTGGACAGTGAGGCACTCTAGGAGCACAGATATCTGCCATTACAGTGTGGTACTGTGTGTGCATACATCTGTAGCTGTACAGAAGGCAACTGTGTATGTATATTTGTGCCTGTACAGAGAGGTACTTTGCGTGTATACATCTGTGTCAATACAAGGAGGTACTGTGAGAGTGTTTTTCTAGGACTTACAATGACAAATTGATGGTGTATACATCTCTGTCTGGACAGCGAGTTACTGTGGTTGTGTACATTTGTATTCGTACAGTGTGATACTGTGCATGTATATATCTGCGACTGAACAGTGAAGCACTGAGAGTGTAGACATCTGTGTCTTCAAAGAGAATTGCCATGTGAGTATATATCTGTGCCTGCACTGTGAGGTATTATAGGTGTATACATGGGTCTCAGAAAATCGTGCTACTGTGAGTGTGTACGTCTGTGTGTGTACAGTGAGGTTCTCTGGGTTTATACATCAGTGTCTGTACAATGAGGTACTGTGTGTGTAAGTATCTACGTCTGTGCAGTGAGGTAATATGTGTGTGTACATCTGTGTGCGGATAGTTAGGTACCCTGGGTGTGTACACCTATGCACTTGCAGTAGAGTACTGTTGTTACGGACTCAGTGAAAGTCCCTTTAAGATAGTGTGTGTGTGTGTGTGTGTGTGTGTGTGTGTGTGTGTGTGTGTGTGTGTGTGTGTGTGTGTGTGTGTGTGTGCGTGTGTGTGTGTGTTTTTGTGTGTGTGTGGCGTGCTTACGTCAACAGAAGCTAAAGGACGTGATGACGTTGTTGAAGAGATCATAAGAAGAAGAAGAGAGAGAGAAGGGAGAGAGACACCAGCATGCTGGTGTTCTCTATCGATGGATGAGAAACAATAACGGTGTCTGCCACTGAAATTCATCTATGGAAATTGAAAGTCATCCAGTGGAGTTCACTGTGTTGCTGACCTGGAGAAGGAAACAGGTATTTGTGTGGACGACCACGAGTCGGATGCTTCCGGGGTGAGGAAGTAACTACCGAGTAAACACTGAAGTGTCGGTTGGGTTCCATCGTGGAACATTTGGATTTCGTAATTACTCTCTCTATGTTTCTTTACATCTACGTCTTATCTTCAGACAACGGTGGTTGTTGAAGAAGCCTCTGCTCATGTTACGCCTTATGGCTTGCGGAACTGAACTTTAAGAACCATTCCTGAACTGGGAGTTTGGGACTTAGCCACACACACACGAAGAGTTTAGTTTTGGGGTTAATGTTTAAGGTTTAACATTTTTGAATTTCTAACATACTAACATTTTTACTTTTATTTTACGTATTATTATTAGTAGTGATGAATAAAATAGTTTTTAAACACCGAATAATGGCTCGGTGTGTTTATTTTGTTGCTGGTTCGTGACAAAATTGGGGGATCGTCCAGGATAGTTCACAAGGTTAACGAGATTCGGTTGGGATCCAACCCAAAGGTTAACGAGTTTCCTCTGGGATCGTTCCCAAGGTTAACGAAATTCGTTCGGGATTGAATCCAAAGATTGTTGAGGGAGGTCTGATAAATTCATTTCTTTTTAATTGGCTTGTGTGTGTGGAAACCGGCAACAATGGAGACATTTTTGAAACAAAACACTCCTGGAGGATTACAGGGGATGAGGAAGCCTGATTTGGTGCAAATTGCTGCAGAGCTACAACTTGAGGCAGTAACGCGATCTATGAGAAAGGCAGATATTCAGAGACTGATAGCTGGCCATTATGTGGAAAAGAAGGTGTTTGAGGAGGAGGTGTTAAAAATGTTTCCTGGCAGTGAACCAGTGACTTCAGCGGCACAGTTGCAGCTGGCAAAGCGAGAGGCTGAAAGAGAGCAAACCCGGTTAAAGTTTGAGGTTGAGGCAGAGGAAAGGAAAGCGCAGATGGAATTGAGGAGGATGGAGTTGGATAGAGAGGCTGAACGGGAACGGTTAAAGTTAGAGGCTGAACGGGAACTAATTCGATTGAAGTTTGAGGCCGAGGAGAAGGAAAGACAGAGGCAGCATGGGTTAAAAATGAAGCGAAAGAGTTTGGGATCTGATTCTGATGATGGGTTTTTAGCCAGCAGGGAGGTTCGATTAGTCCCTACTTCTGAGGAAGATCAGGTTGATCAGTATTTCCAACATTTTGAAAAGGTTGCTGAGAGTTCAAAATGGCCAAAGGATGGATGGGCTATTATGTTACAGAGTGTAATTAAAGGTAAAGTTCAAAACGCTTATTCTGCTTTATCTGTTGAGGATGCAGCTGATTATACCAAGGTAAAACAAGCAGTGTTAAAGGCCTATGAATTGGTACCTGAAGCTTACAGACAAAAATTTAGAGACTTGAGGAAATCTGCAGATCAGACTTATATGGAATTTGCCAATGGAAACAGAATATGTTTTGAACGATGGTACATGGCTAAAAATGTAGATGAGGATTTTGATAAATTAAAAGAATTGATATTAGTGGAAGACTTTAAAAGATGTGTTCCAGCTGAATTAATAACGTATCTAAATGAAATGGAGGTGGAAACTTTACAAGAAACTGCTAGGTTGGCAGATGGTTATGATTTAACCCATAAATCCAAATGGGTCAACCTAAAAGTTTCAAAAGAGTTATAGGGACAATCCAGGTAAACCGGAGATTAAATTAGGAGGTAATCAAAAAGGGAAGGATGAATAGAAGCCAGTGCTGGAGAAACCTGTTGAGCATACTTGTTATTACTGTAAGAAACCTGGCCATGTGATATCTAATTGTGCCCTTTTATAAAAAAGAAGGAAGCTGTGCCCAATGCTTGCTTTCAGGCAATTAAAAATCAATAAGGTTTAGGAGATGCTGTTAAAGATCAGTCCTTGCAAGAGGTAAAAGCTGAAAAGTTGGAGGAGGTGAGAAAGGAATTCCATTCTTATGTATCAGAGGGTTTTGTTTCATTGAATGATGGGTTACCCCAGGTGCCAGTGAAAATTCTTAGAGATACTGGTGTTTGTCAATCTCTCTTGCTGGACAGTGTTTTAAATTTTGATGAAGAAACTGATACTGGTGAGGTAAATCTAGTGCAAGGCGTTAACAGGTGAAACCATGTCAGTCCCTTTGCACAAGGTGATTTTAAAGTCAAAGTTCGTAGAAGGACCTGTCGAGATAGGGATAAGACCTAGTTTGCCAGTGAAATGAGTTTCTTTGTTATTGGGAAATGACCTTGCGGATGGAGAAATTGTTCCTGCGGTACGGTTAACAACCAAACCAAGGAATGATGAGTCTGAGAATGATCCAGATGTTTACCCATCATGTGCGGTGACTCGATCTAGAGCTAAAGAATTAGCCAAGGCCGACAGTCCTGTGCAGTCTGATGTGGTTCCTTGTGACAGTCCTAAACAGGAAAAAGATTATGATGCCTTATCTGAGACTTTTCTGTCTTCACTGGAGGATCAACATCCTTATAGTGAGCCTGAATTTAAAGATTTGTCTTTGTCAAGGAAGGATTTTATGGTGGAACAGACAAAGGACCCTGAGTTGACAGAATTGAAAGAAAAAGCACTCTCATGTGAGGAGATTGAAAAAGTGCAAATTGGATATTATGTCAAAAATGGAGTGTTAATGAGGAAATGGAGACCTCCTCACGTCCCTGTTAATGAGGAATGGGAAGTTATTCATCAGGTTGTTGTTCCAAAAGTTTATAGGAATATGATTTTAAACCTGGCCCATAGTATGCCTTTAGGTGGTCATTTTGGTGTGAATAAAACTGTAGGGAAGATCTTGAAACAATTCTATTGTCCTGGTTTGAGAAAGGATGTGGTGATGTTTTGTCGAACCTGTCACACATGTCAGATGGTAGGTAAACCAAATCGAAAACCCTCTGTGGCTCCGTTGATGCCAATTCCTGCTTTTGGTGAACCCTTTTCGAAGGTGATTGCAGACTCTGTTGGCCCATTACCAAAGTCTAAGACTGGAAATCAGTATTTGTTACCTATGATGTGTGCCACTTCTAGATTTCCAGAGGCAATACCCCTTAGAAATATTAAGGCCAAGACGGTGTCAAAGGCTCTTTTAGAATTGTTTACCTTGTATGGTTTGCCAAAATAAATCCAATCTGATCAAGGCAGTAATTTTATGTCTAAAATTTTTCAGCAACTAGTCTATGAGCTGGGAGCAAAGCAGATTGTATCATCTGCATATCACCTAGAATCTCAAGGAGCTCTGGAGAGATTTCATTCATCTCTCAAAAATATGCTGAAGACTTATTGCTTTGAAAACACAAAGGATTGGGACGTGGACGTTCATTTACTTTTGTTTTCCATTAGAGAATCGATCCAAGAGTCATTAGGATTTACTCCATTTGAGCTTGTATTTGGACTTAGATTGAGAGGACCTTTGGAATTGTTAAGAGAGCAATGGGTTAATGAAGAAGTGCATTTGAGCTGTTGGTCTTTGTCCAAAAATTTAAAACTCGGTTGGAGAGATTCTGCCAGCATGCGAGAGAGAATTTGAAAACTAGCCAGATAAGAATGAAGACATGTTTTGATAGACGTGCTCGACCAAGGACATTTGCAGTGCGACAAAAGGTGTTGGTATTTTTCCCTAGCCAAAATAATCCCTTGCAATCTCGTTTTTCTGGGCCTTATGTTATTGAACCTCGGGTGACCAATTTAACATATATAATTAAAACACCAGATAGGCGCAAGAAAACACAACTCTGTCATTTAAACATGCTAAAGCCTTATTATGAAAGAGATTCAGTTGTGGCCATGGTAGATGATGTGAAGGTTGTTTCTAGAATGCCTGATGTTGATGTTGAGGATGGCCAATTTAGACCAAATATTGTTCCATTGAAACTAAAAAAAAACAAAATATCCTGGAGAACCTTGAAACGAAGTTGGACCATTTACAAGTTTCTCAAAAACAACAGATGACAGAATGAATTTTAAAATTTAAAAATCTGTTCCGAGATGTTCCAAACAAAACGTCGATAATTATCCATGATGTTGATATTGGGGATGCAAAACCAATCAAACAACACCCATATCGAATGAATGTGGAAAAAAGTAAACTTGTTGATCAGGAGATAAAATACTTGTTGGACAATGATATTATTAGACATTCTACCTCAAACTGGAGTTCGCCCTGTGTTATTGTACCTAAACCTGATGGAACTGTTAGATTTTGCACAGATTACAGGAAAGTGAATGCTGTAACAAAGTCAGATGATTAGCCTATTCCTAGGGTGGATGATTGCATAGATAGAGTGGGAAAGGCAAAATTTCTTACAAAGATTGACCTATTAAAAGGTTACTGGTGTGTTTCATTAACAGATAGAGAAAGGGAGATTTCTGCCTTTGTAACCCCTTCTGGATTGTATGAATACAATGTTTTGCCATTTGGAATGAACAATGCTCCGGCAACATTTCAACGAATGATTAATTCAGTAATTCATGGTTTAAAACATACAGATGCCTATATTGACGACTTAGTGACTGGGAATGATACATGGGAAGATCACATCTCTGCGTTAGAAAGGTGTTTGAAAGACTTTCCAAGGCTAACCTTACAGTTAACTTGGCTGAAAGTGAATTTGGCCATGCCACTGTGACGTATCTTTAGTATGTTGTAGGTCAAGGCAAGCAAGCTCCTGCGCAGGCAAAAGTTCAAGCAATATCTGAGTTCCCTATTCCCACGGGTACGAGGACTGTTAGAAGATTTTTGGAAATGGTTGGATATTATCGTAAATTTTGTAAAAATTTTGCTGATATTGCTCTTCCCCTAACTAATCTTTTGAAGAAGGGAGTAAAGTTTGTTTGGACAGATTCTTGTCAAGAAGACTTTGAGAAGCTGAAGGCCATTTTATGCTACCATCCTGTGCTCAAATAACCTGACATTGAAAAGCCATTTTCATTAGCAGTAGATGCCAGTGATGAAGCTGCAGGTGCTGTGTTGTTGCAGCAGGGGGACCTTGATGATATTGACCATCCGGTAGCTTACCTTTCAAAGAAATTTAATGTGCATCAAAAGAATTATTCCACCATAGAGAAAGAATTACTGTTGCTTGTTTGAGCCTTGCAATATTTCAGTGTATATGTTTGTACTGCCCAGAAACCATTGACTGTGTATACAGATCATAACCCATTGGTGTTCCTGAGCCGAGTCAAAAACAAGAACAGAAGGCTATTAAACTGGAGTTTAATTTTGCAAGAGTTTGATCTCATAATAATTCACATTAAAGGCAAAGATAATGTGATTGCTGATTGTTTTGTCCCGATGTTAAATGGGAAACATGTATCTGTACTAATCTGTTATTTTATAATTGTGTAGCATGATAATTATTAACATTGCTAACTATATGCGCTATATGCGCGGTTAAATTTTTCTTGGGAATTTGTTTTTTACGTGGGAGGTGTTACGGACTCAGTGAAAGTCCCTTTCAGATAGAGAGAGAGTGTGTGTGTGTGTGTGTGTGTGTGTGTGTGTGTGTGTGTGTGTTGGTGTGTGTGTGTGTGTGTGTGTGTGTGGCGTGCTTACGTCAACAGAAGATAAAGGACGTGATGCCGTTGTTGAAGAGATCAGAGGAAGAAGAAGAAGAAGAGAGAGAAGGGAGAGAGACACCAGCCTGCTAGTGTTCTCTATCGATGAATGAGAAACAGTAACGGTGTCTGCCACTGAAATCCATCTATGGAAATTGAAAGTAATCCGGTGTAGTTCACTTTGTTGCTGACCTGTAGAAGGAAACAGGTACTTGTGTGGACGACCACGAGTCGGATGCTTCCGGGGTGAGGAAGTCACTACCAAGTAAACACTGAAGCGTTGGTTGGGTTCCATCGTGGAACATTTGGATTTCGTAACTACTCTCTCTATGTTTCTTTACATCTACATCTTATCTGCAGACAACGGTGGTTGTTGAAGAAGCCTTTGCTCATGTTTCACCTTATGGCTTGTGGAACTGAACTTTAAGAACCATTCCTGAACTGGGAGTTTGGGACTTAGCCACACACACACGAAGAGTTTAGTTTTGGGGTTAATGTTTAAGGTTTAACATTTTTGAATTTCTAACACACTAACATTTTTACTTTTATTTTACGTATTATTATAAGTAGTGATTAATAAAATAGTTTTTAACACCGAATAATGGCTCTGTGTTTCTTTTGTTGCTGGTTCGTGACACTGTGGTGTGTACGTCTGTGTCCATACAGTGAAGTGTTGGTTTATTATTGTCATGTGTACCAAACCTTGTCTTGCATTCCGTTCACACAGATCAATTGAGTGCACAGTGCATTGATGTAGTACAGGGTGAAACAATAACAGAATACAAAGTAAAGTGTCACAGCTAAGGGGAAGTGCATTGCAGATAGACAATAAGGTGCAAGGTCACAACATGGTAGATTGTGAGGTCAACAGCCCATCTCATTGTATAAGGGAACCATACAATAGTCTTATCAAAGTGGGATAGAAGCTCTCCTTGAGCCTAGTCCCTCAGGTTCCTGTATCTTATTCCTAATGGCAGAGGGGAGAAGAGAGATATCTGGGGTGCGTGGGATTTTTGATTATGCTGGCTGCTTCACCAAGCCAGCGAGAGTTATAGACAGAGTTGTTACGGACTCAGTGAAAGTCCCTTTAAGATAGAGAGTGTGTGTGTATGTGTGTGTGGGGCGTGCTTACGTCAATAGAAGATAAAGGACGTAATGACGTTGTTGAAGAAGTAAGAAGTCAGAAGGAGAGAGAGAGAAGGGAGAGAGACACCAGCCTGTGTTTTCTCTATCGATGGATGAGAAACAATATTTGTGTTTGCCACTGAAACCCATGTATGGAAGTTGGAAGTAATCCGGTGGAGTTCACTTTGTTGCTGACCTGTAGAAGGAAACAGGTATTTGATGTGGACGACCACGATTCGGATGCTTTTCGGGGTGAGGAAGTCACTACCGAGTAAACACTGGAGTGTCGTTTGGGTTCCATCGTGGAACATTTGGAGTTCGTATTTACTCTCTCTATGTGGCTCTACGTCTACGTCTTATCTTCAGACAACGGTGGTTGTTGAAGAAGCCCTTGCTCATGTTTCACCTTATGGCTTGCGGAACTGAACTTTAAGAACCATTCAGGAACTGGGAGTTTTGGACTTTGTCACACACACACACGAAGAGTTTAGTTTTGGGGTTAACGTTTGAGGTTTAACATTCTTGAATTCTAACATACTAACATTTTTTTTAACTTTTATTTTACGTATTATCATAAGTAGTGATTAATAAAATAGTTTTTAACACTGAATTATGCTCAGTGTGTTTCTTTTGTTGCTGGTTTGTGACAAAATTCGGGGCTCGTCCGGGATAGTTCCCAAGGTTAACGAGATTCGTCCGGGATCCAACCCAAAGGTTAACGAGTGTCGTCTGGGATCGTTCCCCAGATTGACGAGATTTGTTCGGGATTCAATCCAAAGATTTTTGAGGGAGGACTGATAAATTCTTTTTAAATTGGCTTGTGTGTGTGGAAACCAGCAGCAATGGATATTAAGGCATTTTTGGAGTCACCAACCCAAAAGGGATTGGAGGTGGCGAAAAAGGATGATTTGATAAAGATTGCTACATGGTTAAACCTTACAGAAGTAAAGCAGTCTATGAGAAAGGCAGATATTCAGAGATTGATAGCTGGCCATTATGTGGAAAAGAAGGTGTTTGAGAAGGAAGTGTTAAAACAGTTTCCGGGCAGTGAAATAGCAATGTCTGAGGCACAGGTGCAGCTGGAAAAGATAGAGGCTGAACGAGAGCAAAATAAATTAGCAGCTGAACGAGAACAAAAGAGATTAGAGGCTGAACGAGAACAAACCCATTTAAAGATAGAGGCCGAACAAAAGCAAACCCAGTTAAAGATAGAGGCCGAACAAAAGCTAACTCAGATGAAGATAGAGGCTGATCTAGCAATGAAGCAGATGGAATTGAGGAGGATGGAGCTGGATAACGAGGAGAAAAAGAGGCAGCATGAGTTACAAATGAAGCGTAGGAGTTCGGAATCTGATTCTGATGATGGGTTTTTAGCCAGCAGGGAGGTTCGATTAGTCCCTCCTTTTGAGGAAGATCAGGTTGATCAGTATTTCCAAAATTTTGAAAAGGTTGCTGTGAGTTCAAACTGGCCAAGGAAAGGATGGGCTCTTATGGTACAGAGTGTGATTAAAGGTAAAGCTCAAAAAGCTTATTCTGCTTTGTCTGTTGAGGATGCAGCTGATTATACCAAGGTAAAACAAGCTATATTGAAGGCCTATGAATTGGTCCCTGAGGCTTATAGACAAAAATTCAGAGACTTGAGGAAATCTGCAGATCAGACTTATATGGAATTTGCCAATGGAAAGAGAATATGTTTTGAACGATGGTGCCTGGCTAAAAATGTAGGTGGGGCTTTTGATAAATTGACAGAATTGATACTAGTGGAAGACTTTAAAAGATGTGTTCCAGCTGAATTAACAACATATTTAGATGAAAAGGCAGTGGAAACTTTACAAGAAACTGCTAGGTTGGCAGATGATTATGCTATAACCCATAAATCCAAATGGGGACAACCTAAAACCTTTCAAAAGAGTTACAAAGACAATCCAGGTAAACCAGAGATTAAATTGGGAGGTAATCAAAAAGGAAAAGATGAAAAGAAGCCAGGGCTGGAGAAACCTGTCGAGCGTACTTGTTATTACTGTAGGAAACCTGGCCACGTGATATCTAATTGTGCCCTTTTGAAGAAAAAGAAGGAAGCTGGGCCCAATGCTTGCTTTCAGGCAATTAAAAATCAAAAAGGTTTAGGAGATGCTGTTAAAGACCAGTCCTTGCAAGAGGGAAAAGCGGAAAAGTTGGAGGAGGTGAGAAAAGAATTCCGTTCGTATGTATCAGAGGGTTTTGTTTCACTGAATGATGAGTCACCCCAGGTGCCAGTGAAAATTCTTAGAGATACTGTGGCTAGTCAATCTCTCTTGCTGGACAGTGTTT
Source organism: Pristis pectinata (assembly GCF_009764475.1). NCBI lineage: Eukaryota > Metazoa > Chordata > Chondrichthyes > Rhinopristiformes > Pristidae > Pristis > Pristis pectinata. The sequence goes on from NW_026262575.1 coordinate 32,096, forward strand.
TAAATTTTGGTGAAGAAAGTGACACTGGTGAAGTAAATCTAGTACGAGGTGTTACAGGGGAGACCATGTCTGTCCCTTTTCACAGGGTGATTTTAAAGTCAAAGTTCGTAGAAGGACCAGTCGAGATAGGGATAACACCGAGTTTGCCAGTGGAAGGAGTTTCTTTGTTATTGGGAAATGACCTTGCAAATGGAGAAAGTGATCCTGTGGTACGGTTAACAACCAAACCAAGGATTTATGAGTCTGACAATGATCCAGATGTTTACCCATCATGTGCGGTGACTCGAGCTAGAGCTAGAGAATTAGCCAAGACAGACAGTCCTGTGCAGTCTGATGTGGTTCCTTGTGACAGTCCTAAACAGGAAGAAAATTATGATGCCTTATCTGAGACTTTTCTGTCTTCACTGGAGGATCAACATCCTTATAGTGAGCCTGAATTTAAAGATTTGTCTTTGTCAAGGAAGGATTTTATGGTGGAACAGACAAAGGACCCTGAGTTGACAGAATTGAAAGAAAAAGCTCTCTCATGTGAGGAGATTGAAAAGGTGCCAACTGGATACTATGTCAAAAATGGAGTGTTAATGAGGAAATGGAGACCTCCTCATGTTCCTGTTACTGAGGAATGGGAAGTTATTCATCAGGTTGTTGTTCCAAAAGTTTATAGGGATGAGATTTTAAACCTGGCCCATAGTATGCCTTTGGGTGGTCATTTTGGTGTGAATAAAACTGTAGGGAAGATCTTGAAACAATTCTATTGGCCTGGTTTGAGAAAAAATGTGGTGATGTTTTGTCGAACCTGCCACACATGTCAGATGGTAGGTAAACCAAATCAAAAACCCCCTGTGGCTCCTTTGAAACCAATTCCTGCTTTTGGTGAACCCTTTTCGAAGGTGATTGTGGACTGTGTTGGTCCATTACCAAGGTCTAAGACTGGAAATCAGTATTTGTTAACCATCATGTGTGCCACTTCTAGATTTCCAGAGGCAATACCCCTTAGAAATATTAAGGCCAAGACGGTGTCAAAGGCTCTTGTAAAATTTTTTACCTTGTTCGGTTTGCCAAAAGAAATCCAATCTGATCAAGGTAGTAATTTTATGTCAAAAATTTTTCAACAAATAGTCTATGAGCTGGGAGCAAAGCAGATTGTATCATCTGCATATCACCCAGAATCTCAAGGAGCTCTGGAGAGATTTCATTCTACTCTCAAAAATATGCTGAAGACTTATTGCTTTGAAAACACCAAGGATTGGGACGAAGGTATCCATTTACTTTTGTTTTCCATTAGAGAATCGATCCAGGAGTCAATAGGATTTAGTCCGTTTGAGCTTGTGTTTGGACATCGGGTGAGAGGACCTTTGGAGTTGTTAAGAGAGCAATGTGTTAATGAGGAAGTTCACTTGAGTCTGTTGGACTATGTCCAAAAATTTAAAACTCGGTTGGAGAGAGTCTGCCAGCTAGCGAGAGAGAATCTGAAAACAAGCCAGATAAGAATGAAGACATATTTTGATAGACGTACTCGGCCTAGGACATTTGCAGTGGGGCAAAAGGTGTTGGTATTTTTCCCTAGCCAAAATAATCCCCTGCAGTCTCGTTTTTCTGGACCCTATGTTATTGAATCTCGAGTGACTGATTTAACATATATAATCAAAACACCAGATAGATGCAAGAAAACACAACTCTGTCATGTAAACATGCTAAAACCTTATTATGAGAGGGATTCAGTTGTGGCCTTGGTGGATGGTGTAATGGTTGTTTCTAGAATGCCTGATGTTGATGTTGAGGAAGTTAATTTAGACCAAATATTGTTCCATCGAAACTAAAAAACCAAGATATCATGGAGAACCTTGAAACGAAGTTGGACCATTTACAAGTTTCACAAAAACAACAGATGAGAGAATTAATTTTAAAATTTAAAAATCTGTTCCCAGATGTTCCAAACAGAACATCGATAATTACCCATGATGTTGATGTTGGGGATGCAAAACCAATCAAACAACACCCATATCAGATGAATGTGGAAAAAAGTAAACTTGTTGATCAGGAAATAAAATACATGTTGGAAAATGATATTATTAGACATTCTACTTCAAGTTGGTGTTCGCCCTGTGTTATTGTACCTAAACCTGATGGAACTGTTAGATTTTGCACAGATTACAGGAAAGTGAATGCTGTAACAAAGGCAGATGCTTACCCTATTCCTAGGGTGGATGATTGCATAGACAGAGTGGGAAAGTCAAAATTTCTTACAAAGATTGACCTATTAAAAGGGTACTGGTGTGTTCCATTAACAGATGGAGGAAGGGAGATTTCAGCCTTTGTCACCTCTTCTGGATTGTATGAATACAATGTTTTGCCATTTGGAATGAAAAATGCTCCGGCAACATTTCAAAGAATGATTAATTCAGTGATTCATAGGTTAAAACATACAGATGCCTACATTGACGACTTAGTGACTGGGAATGATACATGGGAGGATCACATCTCTGCGTTAGAAAGGTTGTTTGAAAGACATTTCAAGGCTAACCTTACAGTTAACTTGGCTAAAAGCGAATTTGGCCATACCACTGTGACTTATCTTGGTTATGTTGTAGGTCAAGGCAAGCAAGCTCCTGTTCAGGCAAAAGTTCAAGCAATATCTGAGTTCCCTATTCCCACAGGTACGAGGACTGTTAGAAGACTTTTGGGAATGGTTGGATATTATCGAAAATTTTGTAAAAATTTTGCTGATATTGCTCTTCCCCTAACTAATCTTCTGAAGAAGGGAGTAAAGTTTGTTTGGACAGATTCTTGTCAAGAAGCATTTAAGAAGCTGAAAGCCATTTTATGCTACCATCCTGTGCTCAAAACACCTGACTTTGAAAAGCCATTTTCATTAGCATTAGATGCCAGTGATGAAGCTGCAGGAGCTGTGTTGTTGCAGAAGGGTGACCTTGATGATATTGACCATCCTGTAGCTTACTTTTCAAAGAAATTTAATGTGCATCAAAAGAATTATTCCACCATAGAGAAAGAATTACTGTCGCTTGTTTTGGCCTTGCAACATTTCAGTGTATATGTTTGCACCGCTCAGAAACCATTGACTGTGTATACAGATCATAACCCATTGGTGTTTCTGAGCCGAGTCAAAAACAAGAACAGAAGGCTGTTAAACTGGAGTTTAATTTTGCAAGAGTTTGATCTCATGATAACTCACATTAAAGGCAAAGATAATGTGATTGCTGATTGTCTTTCTTGATGTTAAATGTGAAACATGTATCTGTACTAATCTGATAGTCTGTAGTTGTGTAGCATGATAATTATTAACATTACTAACTGTATGCGCGGTTAAAATTTTCTTGGGAAAATATTTTTTTAGGTGGGAGGTGTTACGGACTCAGTGAAAGCCTTTAAGATAGAGAGTGTGTGTGTATGTGTGTGTGGGGCGTGCTTACGTCAAGAGAAGATAAAGGACGTAATGACGTTGTTGAAGAAGTAAGAAGTCAGAAGAAGGAGAGAGAGAGAGGAGAGAGACACCAGCCTGCTTGTTTTCTCTATCGATGGATGAGAAACAATAACTGTGTTTGCCACTGAAATCCATGTATGGAAGTTGGAAGTAATCCGGTGGAGGTCACTTTGTTGCTGACCTGTAGAAGGAAACAGGTATTTGGTGTGGACGACCACGATTCGGATGCTTTTCGGGGTGAGGAAGTCACTACCGAGTAAACACTGGAGTGTCGTTTGGGTTCCATCGTGGAACATTTGGAGTTCGTATTTACTCTCTCTATGTGGCTCTACGTCTACATCTTATCTTCAGACAACGGTGGTTGTTGAAGAAGCCCTTGCTCATGTTTCACCTTATGGCTTGCGGAACTGAACTTTAAGAACCATTCAGGAACTGGGAGTTTTGGACTTTGTCACACACACACACGAAGAGTTTAGTTTTGGGGTTAACGTTTGAGGTTTAACATTCTTGAATTCTAACATACTAACATTTTTTTTTAACTTTTATTTTACGTATTATCATAAGTAGTGATTAATAAAATAGTTTTTAACACTGAATCATGCTCAGTGTGTTTCTTTTGTTGCTGGTTTGTGACAGAGTCCATGGAGGGGAGGCTGTGGAGCTGTGTGCACGACTCTCTGCAGCTTCTTGTGGTCACAGGCAGAGCAGCTGCCATACCAAGACGTGATGCATCCAGATAGGATTCTTTGATAAAAGTTGGTGAGTGTCAAATGGGACATGCCATATTTCTTTAGCATCCTGAGGAAGTAGACGTGCTGGTGAGCTTTCTTGGCCATGACGTCTATGTCATTAGACCAGTACAGGCGTTTGGTGATTTTCATTTCTGGGAACTTGAAGCTCTCAACCCTCTCAACCTCAGCACCGTTGATGTAGACAGGTGCATATGCACCACCTCCTTTGCTGAATCAAATGTCCAGCTGTTTTGTTTTGCGAACATTGAGGGAAAGGTTGTTGTCATGATACCATGTCAGTGAGCTCTCCATCTCCTTCCTCTACTCCGACTCATCGTTGTTTGACATCTGGCCTACAATTGTGGCATCATGTGCAAACTTGTAGATGGAGTTAGAGCAGAATCTGGCCACAAGTCGTGAGGTTATAGCGAGTAGTGTAGAGGGCCGATGATGCAGCCTTGTGAGGCAGCAATGTTGAGAAAAATCGTGCTGGAGGTGTTGCTGTCTTTTTCCCAGGGTGGCAATGGCTAACACGAGGGGACATAATTTTAAGGTGATTGGAGGAAGGTATAAGGGGGATATCAGGGGTGCGGTTTACACCGAGAGTGGTGGGTGCGTGGAACACACTGCCGGCAGAGGTTGTGGGGGCATATACATGAGGGACATTTAAGAGACTCTGATATAGACATGTTAATGATAGAAAAATAGGGGGCTATGTGGGAGGGAAGTGTTAGATAGATCTTAGAGCAGGATAAAATGTCGGCACAACATTGTGGGCCAAAGAGCCTGTACTGTGCTGTAGTGTTCTATGTTCCATCCTCACTGATTGCAGTATGTTGGAGTGTACATCTGTGTTCTTACATAATATACAGTGTGTGTATACATTCGTGTCTGTACTGTGAGGTAATGTGGATTTATACATATGCATCTGTGGATTGAGGTGCTATGTGTGTATATGTCTGTGTCTTATATACATGTCTGTCTGTATATACATATCTATATATATATAGATATGTATATATATATATGTCTGTGTACATTGAGGAACTGTCGGTACACATCTGTGTCTGGACAGTGAAGTACTGTGAGTGTGTACATCTGAGACTGTACAGTACATCTGTGTATGTATGGTGAGGAACTGTGTGTGGAAACATCTGTCTGCACCCTAAGGTACTGTGTGTGTACTGTGTTTGTTTGCATCTGTTTGTAGACTGAGGTACTGTGTGTGCATACATCCGTGTCTGTACAGCCAGGTACTCTGGTTGTACATATCTGTGTCCTTACAGTGAGGTACTGTGTGTGAAAAGGACTGTGTCCCTGCAGTGTTGTTGTACAGGTGCACACAGTTGTTTCATTGCAGTGAATTACTGTGTGTGAATAGAAATGTGTTGTTACAGTGACATCTTGTGTGTGTACAGAGCTGTAACTTTACAGGGTGTTACAGTGGCTGAATGCAAATATGTCCGTACAATGATGTACCGTTGGCTTATCGAGCAGTGACCGTATAGTGAGCAAGTGTGGGCGTATCAAGCTTGTTCTTGCCATGAGTTGCTGTGCCTGTACACAACTGTGATCTTAATGTGAGGTGACGTGTGTGTGTATTCAGCTTCACCCTAACAGTAAGTTACTTCAGATGTATATTTATTCAAACAAACAGGAGAATTTTTATTTTAAGTGTGGTAATGGTTTACAGCGCCAGTGACCCAGGTTCAATTCTGGACATTGTCTGTAAGGAGTTCACATATTGTCCCGGTGTCTGTGTGGGTTTCCTCCGGGTGCTCCGGTTTCCTCCCACATTCCAAAGTCATACGGTTTAGGAAGTTGTGGGTATTTTATGACGGCACCGGAGGCGTGGCGACACTTGCGGGCTGTCCCCAGAACACTCTACGCAAAAGGTGCATTTCACTGTGTGTTCCAATTTACATGTAACCAATGAAGATATTAAAAAATCCGTAGTTCTGTTTGAGACCCCATTGCACAGTAACTGGCACTATCAGTAGTTGTTTCTGTCTGTCACAGTGCTGAAAAATATTAAACTGGTGAAAATTAACTCCAATTTATTTTTCAGTGGTGCGCATCTCTCTGGGAACAGAAGACAACACCAAGCACCCTTTCCTGAAGATATGCACAAGAACAATGAAGATACATTCATTGCTACCACAACTGCAGAAACATTGGTCGGCATTCCTTTTACTTATTTGAAAGCAAATAGTGCTACAAACTGTGCTTTTGATACAAAGTTTAAACCACATGCGGCATTGACATTATTGTGACGCCAGGGCAGGAGAGGGTTATGAATGGACAGGAGCCTCATGGAGCTGTGACCAAACACAACTTCACCAATGGCGGGAATAAACTGATGGTTCTTACTTGACCAGTGTTCTATAAACCGTACCATTGGTGGTGAAATTGGACACAATATACCGGTCACCTTTGTGTAGCTTGTTACTGTGTGGGAAGATGCAGGTGTCCAAACAGTGAAGTGCTCGGTGCGGTGAGAATTGTGTCCTTGCAGTGGGTTACTATGGGTGGATAGATGTGTGTCCTTCCACTGAGAAGTTTTCATTTTCATGTTATCTTACAGTACAGTGTGGGGGTCTGTACTGGTCTGTCCACTTACAGTACAGTGTTGGGGGTGTACTGGTCTGTCCACTTACAGTACAGTGTTAGGGGTGTACTGGTCTGTCCATTTACAGTACAGTGTTAGTGGTGTACTGGTCTCTTCCCTTACAGTACAGTGTTGGTGGTGTACTGGTCTGTCCCCTTACAGTAGTGTTTGGGGTGTACTGGTCTGTAACCATACAATACATCGTTGGGGTTTACTCGTTTGTCCCCATTCATGGCAGTGTTGCATGTGTAATGGTCTACCATTTACAATACAGTCTTGAGGGTGTACTGATCTGTCCCTTTACAGTGCCGTGTTAGAAGTGTACAGGTCTTTCCCCTTACAGTACAGTGTTGGGGGTGTACTGGTCTGTCATATTACATCACGATACTGAGGATACTGGTCCGTCCTCTTACAGTACAGTCTTGATGGTGGGCTGGTCTGTCCTCCTGCACCAGAGAATTGGGACTGTCCTGGTCTGTTCATTTACAGTACAGTTTTGGGCATGCACTGGTCTGTCCTCTTACAGGACATAATTCGGGATGTACTGGCATGTCCCCTTGCAGTAGAGTGCTGGGTGTTTACTGATCTTCCCATAAAGTTTAAGGTTGGGGGTTTATTAGTCTGTCCCCTTACAGTGCAGTTTTGGAGACCGACTCCTCTGTCCACTCACAGTATAGAGTTGGGGATATATTCCGATCTGTTGGTCTGTCACTGATCCATCAGATGTATCTGGTTCTGAGTGACAAGACTGACCGTGCTCATAGTGTTAGGCGGCACCATGGCCTAGGCTGCATACAGCCCACCAGTGTCGCTATGGACACTTGCAGCTGTGACCGGTGCATTGGTCAGGGAAGGAGTAGGACCTGTCAGTGACCACACACCCCCTCCCCGTGTTGGCTGTTCCATCAGTTCCAGAGCCGGGTCTGGCAGATACACCCTTAAGTACTGGACCGGCTCTGTCACTGCTGGGACAGTCAGCTCTCTGCAGGGAGGATGAAATCCACCCCAACCGTGCACCTGGTGTCTGTGTTCCGCCCAGCGCTTCCCTCAAGTGTTATTCAACATGGAAATGAAACCCGTGTCCCATCACTGTGGAGGGCAGCCATGGGTGTAGGCAGCACTGGGACACTTTTGGGCCACAATCTCGGATGCATCCCGATGCCTGGACAATAAGGACTTCCAGGAATGTGAGTTCTTACACATTCCCTGTTCAGTGGGCAGCGGAGGGACAACCTGTTGGGGGAACGGCCTTTCAGGGGAGAGCAGCAGCAGCAGCCATGTCTGTGGCACAACGACTGGCTCTGATGTACAGCAGCGGAAGGTGAAGACAAGGGCAGCTGTAGTGAGAGTAGAATCCACAGTGAGGAGGACAGACAGGAGATTCTGTGGCCGTGAATGAGGCTGCAGGATGGTGAGTTGTCTCTTGGGTGCCAGGATCAAGGACGTCTCTGACCGGTTCCAGAATATTCTCAAGGGGGAGTGTGAGCGGCCAGAGGTGGTTGTACGCATTGGGACCAATGACACAAGGAGGAAAATTGATGGGGTCCTGCAGAGTGAATATGGGGAGTGAGGCAGAAGGTTCAGAAGCAGGAGCTGAAGGGCTGTAATCTCTGAATCACTGCCGGTGCCACCTGTTGGTGAGGGAAGGAACAGGAGGACACAACAGGAGATTGTGTGGCTGGGGAGCCGGTGCAGGAGGGAAGGCGTCAGCTTCTTGGACCATTGAGATCTCTTCTGGGGCAGAGGTGACTTGTACAAGAGGGACGGGCTGCACCTGAACTGGAGGTGTACAAATAATCTGGCCGGGTTATTTGCTGGCGCTGCTCTTCAGGGTATAAACTGGTCTTGTCTGGGGATGGGATCCAAAGTGTGAATATGGCAGATGGGAAGGACGAAGCAAACCTGGAGGTTGCAGTGAGCAAGACAAAGTGAAAGGACAGGCAGTGGCAAGGTAGGGAATGAGGAGGGTCTGATGGGCTAAACTGTGTTTATGTTAATGTGAGACAGCTGACAGGTCAGGCAGGTGAACCCAGGGGACGGGGTGGCCCATGGGCTTGTGGTGTTATAGCTGTTACGTGGCAGGACAGGCAGATCAGTGTGCCGGGGTAAAGATGCTTGGGGCATGAGAGAGGTGGAGGCAAGTTGCAGTTTTGATCGGGAGAACATCACAGCGGTACCTCAAGAGAATAATCCAGAACGTCCAGCAAAGAAAAATGAGTAGAAGTTCAAAATCAGAAAGATGCGCTCACTTTGATGGGAGGATGAGATATCCATTCCCTGCCCACCTCCACCCCCCTCCTCCTGCCAATAGCCAGCAGGATTTAGAGGAGGGATGTGCATGGAGATCGCAGACAGCTGTCGAGAAAGTCGGCTGTAATAGCAATACACACAATGTGCTGGAAGAACTCAACAGGTCAGGCAGCATTTGTAGAGGGAAATAAACAGGTTTACGTCGGTGATTATAACTTCCCTAATATAGACTGGGGCGGCCGCAGTGTGAAGGGATGAGATGGGGAAACATATGTTGAGTGGGTCCAGAGAAGGTTTTTCAAGAAATGTGAAGATGTTTCTCCCAGAGGGGCAACACTCACCCTCCTCCTGGGACATAAGGCTGGACAGTGACTGACGTGTCAGTGGTGGAGGGAGTGGGCACTGTGGCACCAGGGACCAGAATCCCATCGTTTTTAAATCGTTTTCGGGTAAGACAGGGCTGGTCCATGAATTAAAATCCGACGCAAATTCTTATATCATTAGACAGAGCTTTCCAGGTTGATTGGGAAAGTCTGTTAACAGGTGAGAGGATTTCGATCAAGTGGGAGTCATTAAACATGGGATAGGAAGGCTTCAGGGCCAAAGCAAGGCTGTCAGGGTGAGGGAATCGAATTCGATTCAAGATGGATATTGAGGATCTTGTCAGCAAAACACAAGGAGGCACACGTCAGGTATAAGCTGCTCAGATTAAGTGAATCCCTGTAAGAAATGTAGAAGTACACTTCAGATGGAAGTTATAAAAACAGAGAGGACGTGAGATATCCCTGACAGATCAGGTGAAGGGCAACCCTAAAGGATTCTATCAGTAGATTAATAGCAAATGGGAAACTGGGGTGAGGATAGGTCCCCTCAAGGATCAGTGCTGTTGTCTGTCTGTGGAGCCCCAGGACATGGGTGAGTTTTTACAGGGACACGGGCCATCTTTATTTACCACAGAGAAAGGAATGGGATTTGCTGATTCTAGTGAAAAAGACAATGAAATCCTGAAACACAGCACAAAATGAATTTGGAGGCGCGGCGATCTGGATAAATCCCTGGTTCCTGTACCCAAGGATGTTGTGGGAAGTAGGTGAGGACATTGCTTGGGTTCTGGCAGAGATTCGTCTATCATCATTCATCATTGGTGAGGTACCGGAAGACTGGAGGGTGGATAATGTTGTGCATTATTAAAGAAGGCTGCAAGGACAAGCCAGAGAACTACAGGGCAGTGAGCCTGACATTAGTGGTGGGGATGTTACTGGAGGGGATTCTGAGGGAGAGGATCTACCAGCATTTGGAAAGACAGGGACTGGTCAAGGTCAGTCACCATTGCTTTGTTCGTGGGAAATGATATCTCATGAATTTGACTGAGTTTTTATTTGAAAAGGCGACAAAGAAGATTGATCAGGACAGGCTGGTAAAAGTTGTGCACGTGGCTTTTGGCAAGGCCACGAATATGTCCTGCCAAGTAGGCTGGTCTGGAAGGTGAGATCACATGGGACAGAGGGTGAGCTACTGACTGGATACAACACTGACCTGGTGGAAGGAGGCAGGGGTGGGAGAGGAGGGTTGTGTTTCGGACTGGAGGCCTGTGACCAGCGATGTGTGGCAGGGATGGGTGCGGCTCCCCTGCTGTTTGTCATCTATATTCATGTTTGGAGAAGAATGTTGGGGGTGTGATCAGTAAGTTCACAGATGGCTCCACAATTGTTGGTGTCGTGGACAGTGAGGAATGTTGTCTAAAGTTACAACAGGATACTGATCAACTAGTAAAGTGGGCAAAGGAATGGCAGCGGGAATTTAACTCAGACACGTGCAGAGTGATGCATTCTTTAGGAAATTTCAAGCATGTCGGGACATCCATGGTGAATGGCAGTGCCCCGGCTGGTGTTGTTGAACAGAGAGACCTAGAGGTACAGGGACATATTCCCTGCAGGTGGCAACACAGGTGGACAGGGTGTTAAATAAGGCAAATGGCATGCTTGCCTTCATCGACAGAGGCAGTCAGTACCGGAGGTGGGACCTCATGTTCCAGTTCTGCAAGGTGTTGGTGTGAAGTGTTGTGTGAAGTTCCAGTCTGATGCTGTAGGAAGGATGTGATTAAAATGGGGAGGGGGCAGGCAAGCTTCACAAGGATGTTGCCCGGATTAGAGGGTTTGCGGGATTGGTTCGGCAGGGACTGTTACCCTGGAGTGAAAGCAGCTGAGGTTGACCTGACAGAGGTTTGTAAAATTATGAGGGGCAGAGTCAATGCCTTCTCCCCGGAGTGGGGGAGTATAAACGTAGAGGGCACAGAGTGAAGGGAAGAGGGGCAATATTCACAGGGAGTCTGAGGGGTGAGGGTTCCACACAGAGAGTGGTGGGTCAATCGGTGAATGAAACGAGCTGCCAGAGGAGGTGGTAGAGGCAGGTACAATGACACGGTTAAAGCAAACACATGGACAGGGACGGGATGGTGAACGTTTTCGGGGAAAATGGACCAAACGCAGGGAAATGGAATTGGTGCACATGACCAGCTTGGTCAGCACGAACATGTTTTGCCGAAGGGCTTGTTTCTACCCTGTACACGTTTATGAATGGGATGAATTTATAAATCTGAATAGACAGCTTGGGTTCATTCAGGGCTCAGAGCAGCAGCGGTCAGCGGCACACAGAGTCCTGCCACTCTCTGGGACTCCTCCCTGATATCAGGGGCTCAGTGCACCAGGTAACACACCTTTCACACAGGTGAGACCAGAAGCAACCCACACAGACCGTTCCCAGATCCTCGGACACCCTTCTGTCCAACATTCCTAACAGCCCCGTGTACCGGGGCCCTTTTCTCACCTCGGGCATCGGTGCAACCAACAGCCTGACACGGGCACTGCAGGGACTGGAGTCACACAGGGACCAGGCCAGGTAAGGATGGCAGCCGTCCTCCCCTCACTGTGAGAATATGATCACATGATGTAGGATTTACAAACACTTGTCCTCATTTTACCTTCAACTTTGTTCCAACCTCCGTCCCCTGGTTACAAAATTCCCACAGTTGCAGCACTACAATGGGTTCATTCAGCCTCAGTCACTGCAGACCTCAGAGCCCGGTGTGGCCAGAGCAGGACACAGTCAGATACAGTATCAGCCCCAGATAGTGAAGCAAGGGATCCTCACTGATCCCTTCCCTACGGTGGCACAGCCCCTGTACACTTTACCCAGTTCTTTCTGCCAAAGATTACATTCTGATCTTTGGCCTGTCACTTTAAGTCTGGAATTGCCATAGCAGCGTTATTATGGGAGCAGCTGATGTAACCTGGTTGTTCAGTGAGTGTAACTAACGTCAATGATCAGGAGACTGGTGCCGCTAGAGAGTTCCCTCCTGTATAACAAGGGCTGCCGTGAACCTCTCAGCACTGGTTTGGCAGCGGGCCTGGCATGTTACATCAAGAGGGGAATCACCACTTCTCCGCGAACATGGAAGCCCGGATACTTGGACAAGTCCTGGCCATTTACTATCCAGTTCTGGCAGCCGTCGGCGTTCCCGTTGCGTAGTTCCACACAAGTACTAACTCTGTCCATCTCTGTTAACTCTTTTGGTGCTGATGATGGACGTATGCAGCATTAATGGCCTTTTAGTCTGCTGTATAATTCTGTGGGTGATCTCTGCTCAATCCTGCTGTTGTTTTTAATTTAACCCGGTGCCTTCACTCAAACGGTGATCTCAGGAAGAGTTGCCGTGTTGTACTTTGACTGCTGAAGGTGTTGCAGTGTGATGTGTAAACCAGCCGCAAGTGTCAGGTCAGCAGTGACGCTGTGAGTTTACAACCAAAGAGAAAGTTGACTTTCTGGACACCACAAGTTTTAAATTGGCATCAGAAAATGAGGCCCACAAATTTGCCATCAAACAATTTTTGAAAACAACAGACACCCACACCTTGTTGCACACTACAAGCCAAGATCCAGAACACACATTTAGAGGCAGTGTGAATCACAACAGATTCATTTTCATCACATTTGCATCAAGTAGGAGGACCTCAACCATTCAACTTCCGCACGTCATTCTGATTTCACAACATCACCGTGGACTTCACAACATGAGCAACACATCACGCAAAGGAGCTCAACTCTCCGTTCAACAGCAACATCATCTCACCCAGTTCCACACATCCCCTGTGTCCCACCTATTGTCCCCCTCATTTCCTCTGCCACCCACACTAACTTGCCTTCTCCCTTTCTCAATCTTGATCAAGTGACTTTGACCTGAATCCTGATTTGAATGCCTACCTCTGAATCGGTTTTTGAATGTGCCCACACTCCCCAAATGTCATCTGGGTAACTGTAATATCACGTTGGCCACCTGGGACACTTCTGGAAGACCAAATCTTCCCAGACTGCCATAGATCTGTTGGAAAAAGATGGTGCAAACGTCTTCCCCGTTGTTGTCCTTTTGACTTATAAGTTGCAATCGTCATTGAATTCCAAGTCATTGCTTGTCTGGACCCAATAAGTTAGTTTGACCAAAGCTTCATCTGGTCTGTCAGTGTCGATGTTTATTCCTTGGGAATTTTTGACAGCCTTCAGGTCCCTGTTTGTTTCTATGTATGTGTACGGGCTTCCAATGGCCATGGGGAAGAAGGTGGCATCAGGGGTCACAGGCAGGGAGTTAACAGTCTGTGTAAATTGGGATGTGTATTTGATGCAGCTGGGAAGTTACTGTATCAAAGTCTGGGATAACATTGTACAGTCTGATCTGCATTTCCATTGATGCAGCATTTTCAGTTTTATTTCAGATCTACAGCACCACAGATTTTTTTGACTTCCCCTCTGGTCCATTGCTGTGATGCGCCGTCCCCAGAAATGAAGCAGTATTTCCACTTCCGTTTGTACCTTGTGGTGATGTTCGTGCTCGGTTGTTCCTGGTTGAAGTACATTTCAGACTGTGTTCCAGAGAGATGGGGCCGCGTTATTGCCGGGACTGAGTACATTTCAATCCGTGTCCAGGCTCTGTCCAAATCTGAGATCAGATCTGGGGCGTGGACTTGGGTGACGGACAAGGCACAAGTCCAGGTCTGTTCCCCATCCCTTGCTGATATGTGAGGTGAACTCTTGTGGTTCCAGAGCCCTCACACCAGCTGCCTGAGGAGGGGTTGAACCGCTGCCGCCTTGTGGGTGTCGGTACTGATACAGTGGTGCGTGGTGAGGAATGACGGATCTGAAACCCAACATCAGTAGAGAAAGGCAGCAACTGTTCCAGTTGGGAATGGGTCTGTGAGTTGTGATACTGAGCCTGGAAGTGAGGGTACTGGGCAAAGTCCTGTGATGTCAGACAGCACACAGGAGTACGTTGCTGGCAAGGGAACTAGATGGCTTGGTGCGGTGTAAGATGTGCAGCGCACACAGGAATGTGGGGTCAGAAGTAAAGTCCCTGTGGTTACGCATTTCCACGGAAAATCATTGTTGACTTCTCTGCATGTCTCAGAGATCCTGACTGAGTTCACCGGCACCTTCCGCATTCCTCACTTCCCATTGGTTTCACTGTGAATGTGCAGTGTTGCAGCTGGGCTCAGCTCTGTTGATTTTCGCTCTTGTGAATTCATGCACTGTCCGTGAGTTGTCCCTTACATTTCATGACCAAGCTAAGTTTCAGATTCTGCATTCTGTTTCTCCATGGGCGACACAGTGGCTCAGCTGGTAGAGCTGCTGTCTCACAGTGCAAGTCTGATCTTGACCTTGGGTGCTGCTGTGTTGAGTTTGCACCTTCTCCCTGTGAGCCCGTTGTGTTCCTTCGACTTCTCCGGGTTTCTGCTCCCACACAAAGGAATGTAAGTTGGTGGCAACTTCACAGCTGTAAGTTACGCAACGTGTGTGGATGAATGGTAGAATCCAGGGTGAACTGATGTGACTGTGAGCCGAAAGTCTCAGTCCATGATTTATTCTACTGAAACGTAAATCATTCTCTCAACTGGATAGGTATTGGTCTATTATTGTCACTTGTATTGAGGTACAGTGAAAAACTTGTATTGCAGACCGTTTGTACAGATCCATTCATTAGACGGTGCAGATATACTGAGTTAGGACAGAGTGTAGTGAGTTAGTACAGGTAACAGCAATAGCAGAGCACAGAATAAAGTGCCACAGCTACAGGGAAGTGCATGGCAAGTAGACAAGAAGGTGCAATGTCATAACAAGGTAGATCGTGAGGACAAGAGTCTATCTTATCGTATAAGGGAACCGTTCAATAGTGGGACAGCAGCTGTTCTTGAGCCTGGTGGTACGTGCCCTCAGGCTCCTGTATCTTCTATCTGATGGGAGAGCAGAGGAAAGAGAATGTCCCAGGTGGATGGGGTCTTTGATAATGCTGGCTGCTTCACCAAAACAGTGAGAAGGATAGACGGAGTCCATGGAGGGGAGGCTGGTTTCTGTGACACGCTGAGCTGGGTCCACAACTCTCTGCAGTTACTTGTAGTCTTGGGCAGAGCAGTTGCCATAACAAGCCAGATGGGGTGTTTCTATGGTGCATTGATAAAAGTTGGTGAGCGTCAAAGGGCTTATGCCGAATTTTGATAGCCTCCTGAGAAATTGGAGGTGCTGGTGATCTATCTTGGCCATGGCGTCCGCGTGGTTGGACCACGACAGGCTATTGGTGATGTTCACTCCTCGGAACTTGAAGCTTTCAACCCTCTCCACCTCAGATGTAGACAGGTGCGTGTACAACACCCACTTACCTGAAGTCAGTGACCAGCTCTTTTGTTTTGCTGAATTTTGAGGGAAAGGTTGTTGTCATGACACCATGACACTGAGCTATCTTCTTCCTGTAATCCAACTCAATGTTTGTTTGAGATGCAGCTCACTACTGTGGTATCATCGGCAAAATTGTAGATGGAGTTAGAGCAGAATCCGGCCATGCAGTAGTGAGTGTATCGGGAGTAGAGTAGAGCGAAGAGGACGCAGCCTTGTGGGGCACCAGTGTTGAGAGTAATCGAACCAGAGGGATTGCTGCATATCCTCACTGACTGTTGTTGGTTGATCAGAACCATTGTGGATTCTGTCTCCACAGGTGCTCAAAGGAGGGGGAAGGTCAGTAAGGGATATACATTGCATATAGGCACTTAGTCTTTCTCACATTAGAGCGGGGATACAATGCTTGAAGTGCTGACCACACCCGTCAGCCTCAGGTTGGGCATCATGGAGAGTTGTGCTCTCCACATTACAGCAATCATATGACTTCACTGGAGGAAGGAGAGAGGAGATGTACCCGCCTGTTCTTCTGCATGGAAGTGGGAGCGATGAGGAATGACTGGAGAGAACAGATGTTTTCGTTGGAACAGGATGTAAGGAGGCACTTCATTGAGTTGCAAGTAACAACTGTTGGCAGAGGTACAGTAGTAATGTGGGATTTGCGTGGCAGACGAAGCAAAATCAAGGGAGGAATTTGCAGACAGATAACAGAAAAGGGAAGGAAATGCCTTTCACAATCACCTTCAGTCCCACCTGCATCACCACATTGCCCAGAACTACTGCTGCTTCAAACTGTAGGCTTGGACTGGACGTTCAACCTGCCTGCAACCAAATGCACCGTCAGCATGTGCAGACCACACAGCACTGTCTCACTGTCCCATCCACCGTTCAGCTTCACTCCGCCAATACTCACTGAATCTTCTCATTGCCTTGTCCTATGGACATTCACCCTGCCCAGTCCTGTTTCAACCCCTGTCGCAAATGGACGCTCGCCACATTCCACACCTGATAACTGCCCTGCAATATCCACACTGAACATCAACCAACTGGACAGGGCATAGTGATGGTTCTTCTCCTTGCCCAGTCCAAACTGCACCTACTCCCTGCTCAGTCCAAACTGCAACTTCCCTATTCCCGGTCCCCACTGCACCTTCCCCCTGTCCGGTCCCCACTGCAACTTCAATCTGCCCTGTCTTCCACCGCAGCCTCCCCTGGCCTGGTTCCTACTGCACCTTCCTCCGGCCCGGTCCCCTCTGCACCTTGCCCGGGACCGGTCCCCACGGCTCCACCTTCACGGTCCCCACTGAAACTTCACTTATCCCGATCCCCAATGAACCTTCTGTCTGCCTGCTCCGCTCTGCATCTTCACGGTCTGCGTTCCGAACTGCTCCATCACACTGCTCAGTCCCAAATTCTTTTTCACCATGCCCAGTCCCCACTGCGCATTCACCCTGCCCGGTCCCCACTGCACCTTCATCCTGCCCACGGAGTGCTCGTTTTCCCATCCCAACAGCAATTTCCCATTGTACAGTTCCTCGCTCGCTCTTCAGAGTATGCAGTCCACATTATGCAGTAAACCTGCCGATTGCCCACTGGGGATTCACTCTGTCGTTCTCTAATCCAACTCATTGATGCCCCCTTCAACGAACTTATGTGCTGCCCAATCCCTGATCCCCATGATCCCCAAAGACCTTTTCCAATCCTCATCCTTTCTGGAAAATATCAAACTTCCTCAAATTTCATCGAAGGATCAACAGTACCACTCCTTTTTCTTTCTAAATTGAAACATGTTATAGTTTGAGAAAACCACTGAAATATGGTAGGAGGTGGAGGATCCTTCCATTTAAATAGAATAGATCTCTTGGCCATTAAGAGAGAAACAATCACATGACAAGCAGGTGGATGAATGGCCAGAATCCATTATCCTGTTCTTACCCTACAACACCTTTAGCATTCTGTATAGTGGCACATCCATAAGAGCTGCTTTTTCACATCTCCAATGACCTGGGTTCAATACCGCACTGTGATGCTCTATGTGTGCATTTTAAAGCTTCTCCCTTTGACCGTCTGGGCTTCCTCCGGATGCCCTGGTTCAACGCACATTCCAAAGCCATAACAAATTGCCACCAGTGCGTAAGTGAGGATTTGAATCTGGAGGCAGTTGCTGAAAATGTGGGGCTGAATAAGAAGTGATATTTTTGCAAGATGCAAGTACATGAGTGTTTAATGGTCAGCAGGCACTCTGTACATCGATGGACCTGTTTACATGATGCATGTCACTGTGATGAATTTGTCTACATTTCAATGGACGTTTACCACGCCAACCACCATTGAAATTTCACCCACTCAGTGCCCAAAGCATGTTTCCCAGACAGACATGTCTATACCTTCTAACAGTCTAGATCATTGTAAGTTCAAACTGCCGCACTGCACATTCAGAGGCCAGTGCACACAGCATTTTCACCCTGCCCTGTCTCCACTGCACCTTCACCCTGTTCGGTCCCCACTGCACCTTCACCCTGCCCCGTCCCAACTGCACCTCCATCCTGCCCGGTCCCCACTGAACCTTCTCCCTGCCCCGTCCCAACTGCACCTCCATCCTGCCCTGTCCCCACTGCACCTTCACCCTGCCCGGTCCCCACTGCACCTTCACCCTGCCCTGTTCCCACCGCACCCTCACACTGCCCAGTACTCACTGTACCTTCTCCCTGCCCGGTCCCCACTGCAGCATCACCCTGCCTGGACCCCCATTCACCTTCACCCTGCCCGGTCCCCACTGTACGTTGATCCTGCACACTGCCCTTTGTGAGTTCACTTATCACAACCTTCCCTGTGAGTGTGCTGTGCCCTGTCAGTCATCAGTCTTTCCACAGCCCTTTACAGCCTAAGTACCCTCAGCAATAGGAGCTTCCTAATGTTGTTCCTGACGTGTAGTTTATGGACTCCGCAGCAGACACTGGTTCTCTTTTGGGAAGATTGTCCAGCGGCCCGAAATGTGGGGCAGAAGGAAATCCATTATTTTACTCCTCAGTATAGCCGACAGTTTTATATCGTCATGAAGCGCAGCAGTGGAATATGTTATGTTCTTTCCTCTATCTGACCGTCCTTCCTTAATGCAATCGGCGACAGGTATGATGACACTCAACTCCCGAGCACGGGAACAGCACCAGGTTTGATGCCCTGATCCAGCGCTGGTCCCAAGAGCAGCTGATTAGTGCGGTGAACAGTATGAGGAGTCCCTGAAAGTTCAGTAGGGCTGGACCAGAATAAAGTCCATTTGTAACTGCGCAGTTTGATGTTGCAGTTGGGTCGGGAAAGTGCGAATGCCCTGTGGACAGTCTTGTGAGATTAGTAATGCAATTGAAGGGCTTTTAACACCATATAACCAGGGAAGAATACAGCACAATACAACCACTTCGGCCCACCATGTTGTGCCGACCTTCAAACCGTTCCTAAGACTACCTAACCCGTTTCTCCCACAATCCCTCTATCTTAAATTCCTCCATATGCTTATCTCACAATCTCTTGAACTTGTCCAATGTAAGAGTCTCCACCACTACCCTCGGCAGCGTATTCCATGCACCAAGCACTCTGGGTGAAAAACCTCCCTTGACATCTCTATTGAAATTTCCACACATTACCTTAAAGCCATGTCCTCTTGTTTTGAGCATTGGTGGCCTGGGAATGAGGAGCTGGCTGTCCACTCTATCTATTCCTCTCAATATCTTGAATACCTCTATCATGTGTCCCCTCATCATCCTTCTCTCCAATGAGAACAGCCCTAGCTCCTTTAGTCTGTCCTCATAATCTATTCTCTCTACTCCAGGCAGCATCCTGGTAAACCTCATCTGCCTCCTTTCCAACGCCTCCACTTCCTTCCTATAATAAGGGAACCAGAACAGGACACAGTAATCTAGCTGTGGCCTAACCAGAGTTATGTAAAGCTGCATCATCACTTTGCGGCTCTTAAACTCGACCCCCCGACTTAGGAAAGCTAACATCTCATAAGCTTTCTTAACTACCGTATCTACCTGTGAGGCGACTTTCAGTGATCTGTGGATATGAACCCCCAGATATCTCTGATGCTCCACACTCCCCAGAATCCTGCTATTTACCTTGTACTCTGCCTTGGGGTTTGTCCTTCCAAAGGGTACTACCTCACACTTCTCTGGATTGAACCCCATCTGACATTTCTCAGCCCAGCTTTGCATCCTATCAATGTCCCTCGGTAAGCTTCCACAGCACTCCACACTATCCACAACCCCATAGATGTTTGCGTTGTCTGCAAACTTGCCAACCCACCTTTCCACCCCCTCATCCAAGTCATTAATAAATATCACAAAAAGTAGAGGTCCCAGAACCGATCCCTGCAGGACACCACTAGTCACAGCCCTCCAATCGGAATGCACTCCCTGAACCACAATCCTCTGTTTTCTGCAGGCAAGCCAAATATGAATCCACACGGTCAAGCTTCCCCGGATCCCTTGGCCTCTGACCCTCTGAAGAAGCCTCCCATTTGGAACCTTACTAAAATCCATGTAGACCACATCCACTGCACTACCCTCATCAATCTTCCTGGTCAGTTCCTCAAGGAACCCTATCAGGCTTGTGAGGCAAGATCTCCCCTTCACAAAGCCATGCTGGCTGTCCCTAATCAGTCCATGATTCTCTAAATGCTCATAGATCCTATTTCTTAGAATTTTTTCTAACAGCTTACCCACCACAGACTTGAGGTTCACCGGCCTGTAATTCCCTGGACTATCCCTACTAACTTTTGAGAATAAGTGGACAACATTCGCCACTCTCCAATCCTCTGGTACCATCCCCTTGGACAACAAGAACTCAAAGATCCTAACCAAAGTTTCAGCAATATCCTTCCCCGCCTCACGAAGCAGCATGGGGAATATTCCGTCAGGCCCCGGGGACTTATCTGTCCTAATATTTTCTAAAAACTCCACCACTTCCTCTCTGTTAATATATATATATAGTCGAGAACATTACCCTCACCAACACTTTCCTCAGCATCATCAAGACCCCTCTCCTTGGTAAATACTAAAGAGAAGTATTCATTGAGAACATCACCCACTTCCACAGCTTCCAAGCACATCTTCCCACCTTTTTCTTTAATCGGACCTACCTTTACTCTAGCCATCCTTCTGCTCTTCACGTACGAGAAAAAAGCCTTGGGATTCTCCTTAACCCTACCCGCCAAAGCCTTTTCATGTCCCCTTCTCGCTTTCCTCAGCCCTTTCTTAAATCTGATTTCCATTTTAAATGTTTTTTTTTAAATTTTAAATGTAAAGTTCCATTTGAAATGGAACCGGGCGGGGAACTAGTTGTCGGCACAGTTATTGCCTCGGTTACGGTTCCTGCGCTCCACAAACTTGGTTTGCTGGTTGCAGCGTTTAGTTCTTTTACCCCACCCGTGTCTGTTCTCTAATAACGACATTTTATTTTTGGCGTTTTTTACGACATAGAAGGAGACCATTCAAACCATTGACTCCACGTTATCCCCAAAGCAGAATCCCGTCAGCCACTTGCCCTTGCTCATTTACCTCAGTGCATCAGCTTATTCCCTCTCATATATCCTCCCCTCCGTGGTGGTCCTCTTGCCATCACCCTGCACTAGGTGTGCTTTAGCAGCAGCATGTTAATACACTGAAACGTCTTTGGGAAGCAGCAGGCAACCGGAGCCCCGGGGGAAAACGAATCGGTCATCCGTAGAAAGTGGGAACTCCTCCCAATAGTCAGTATCCGAGGAGGTGATCGGACCCGGGTTCCTGGTGTTGTGCGGAATGACGGTTTGTTTGTCCTCAGCATCCCACGATGAATGATTGTATTCCCACTTTTATTCCGTAAACTTCATTCTCAGTGTCAGCCGGGATTTATTTCAGCAGTTATTGTTGCTGATCTCAGGGAAACATTATTTCTGATTTTCTCTCTCATCCAATGAACTTGGTGACGATTGTGATCCTGTCCCGAGGGAATTGCGGTCTCTCCAAATGTGTCACTCACTACCTGTTGGGAATGGCAGCGGCCAACCTCCTGGTCGTCATGACCGACGTCAGAGCAAGGACCATCGGTGAAATGTATCTCCCATGTTCATTCCTGAACATCACCCCCGTGTGCTCACTTAACGTTGTCCTGGTGTTTGCCGCCACTGTGAGCTCTGTCTGGTTCACCGTGGGTTTCACCTTTGATCGGTTTGTGGCCATCTGCTGTCAGACACTGAGAGCAAAATATTGCACCGAGAAAACGGCTACTATTGTTATCGGGACCGTAACTCTGCTGAGCTGTTTAATAAACATCCCCTGGTATTTTACATTTGACCCAGCACATATCATCGACAGCATACCTCGTGGGTGCGTCCTAAAATGGACATTCTTAAATTTACCCTCATGGGCGTCATTTGAGTTGTTGATGTTTACTCTCAGCCCTTGTCTCCCGTTCTTTTTGTTATTGCTGGTGAATTCACTGACCGCCAGGTACATTTTCATATCCGGTAGAATCCGCAGGGAGCTCCGGAGCCTCAGCGGTGGAGACAATGACAAGGACCTGGAGATGAAGAACCGAAGGAAATCCATCGTTTTACTCTTCAGGATATCGGGCAGTTTCATACTGTTGTGGAGTACAAAAGTTGTGTATGTTGTAATTCAGCGTGTCCCAGGCGCTCGGTACAGCGCGGACAGTGACTTCTTTTTGGTAGCAAACATGCTGCAGCTTCTCAGCATCTGCACCAACACGGGGATTTATGTCGTGACACAGAGGAAGTTCTGAGAGCAGCTGAAGAACACGGTGAAATAACCAGTGAATCTCATTGTAAAATTAATCAAATCATAGAAACAGCTGCAGACACGGCCTCGTTATAAATATCCCCGATCCCCAAACAGATGTTCACCAGTTGCAGCTGATTTTGCTGCGGGTTATCCAGGGGTACCAGTTATACATGCCAGCCCTCGCCAAATGTTACCAGCTCTTCACATGAATACACTGTAAACAACATCACCATGAGGTTGTAAAATGTGGCAATCCTGGACATATAGTTTATCGGACAACAGCGCGCTGTGACCTGATCCCGTCAGTGAATCAAATATCAAGCCTGTTGTTCACAGAGACTGGAAATAAATCAATAAAATCTTTTCCGCCCTGTGTCTGTTTCCTTGTCGCTCGGTGCCTGGTGGCTGGGATGAGGGTGGGGAAGGGGATGGGTGGTGTCAGGATCAGGCAATGTCGTGGCCGCTGGAGCTTCTTCATGACAGACTCACCTCAGGACCAATCATCAGCGCTGAATTCACACTTCAGTGTATGTGTGTGTGTGTTGTGGGGAAGGCTGCTTGTTGTTGGCGGTCAACTCCTTCCTGAGATGTGGACAGTAACGACTCCTCATGGTAGGGCGTTTATCGGGCAGGAGGCTGATCTTTGAGGTGAAACTGTGTTGTAAAGAGCGTGTCTACAGTTCTGCTCCCTTGACCAGCTGATCACGCCGAGAGTGCCGACCACACCGTGAGAAAACAAGGTCGAGCTCATCACCGTCGCCAACATCCCAAACCCTCCCGACACGGTGCCATTTGTTCCACAGTGTGACGTCAGACATATTAAAAGGGGCAGCTCTCACAGTTTCAATCATGTACCTTATGTCCCTCTAAGGAAATGTTCTGTCCCATTCACTGTTCTGTATAAACATAAGGTCATCTTGCGTCCCCTCTGTAGAGGCTGCCTTCCCATGGTTTGTCTGAAGCTGGACACTGGATCTCGTCTGATGGGTGAAGCCCGGTCACAGGAGGGGTGGGTGACAGGTAATGCAGAGTCTTTAACCTGTTGTTGTAACTCAACTTACTAAAAAATTGCTACACAGTGTCAGGGCTAACGGAATGTGGGATTCGCTAACAAAATATTGCAGGTTGGAAAACTGAAAATGCCTTAGATTCTCAACAGATCATGCAGTTCTTCGTAGAGAGAAACAGGATCAACGTCATAGATCGATGATCCTTCATCTGTTACGAGGGAAAAACGGAGCTTCGGCCACGTGGGTAAGGGGAAGGTGTTCTCCTGACAACAGAATAGATGAACTCTGAACTGGTAGAACTGGAAGGCGCTTGGGTGTGTCACCCCCTCAATACACTTGTGGAATTTAAATTCAGCTAACGATCTGGGATTGTGGCATTGTTTGGGTTAATAAATGGACTGTCATAACTACCGTGTTGTTATAAAATGTATCTGGTTCACCACTGCTCTTCAGGGAGCCAATTACCCATCCTGACCCAGATTGCACGGCATCTGACCTCAGTGCGATTCCCCTACAAGGATTTTGCAAGTCACCCATTAAACAGGGATGAATAAAAAACTGGACAGTCGATCTAGGTATTAATGTTGCTCTGAATTTCCACCATAATTTTACCTTCGTATGGCCCATTTCTATTCTTGTCCTTCCAGATCGTTGCTCATTCTCACCAAAGCCCTTCCAAAAGTGCAGGACCCCCGCTCACTGGGGAGCAAAGCTGATATCTCCATCAAACCAATGGGTGCGGCTGTTGTGATTTGGCCATCTGACCTCTTTCACAGAGGCCAAACATCACTCTCAGCACATCCTCATCCATCCCTGGGCCCGTCACTCGACCGACGAACTTTAGTCCATTGTCTCCTGGCAGTTCTGGACCTAAATTCCTGGGAACATCTTCAAAACATAACGTCCACCCGTCCAGTGTCCAGCCCATGCACAACCTGCTTCTTCCTCCTCTCCCATGCCCACAATTGAATTGTCCCAGCAGCCTGGTGTTGTCCGTCCTAACTTATTTTTTCCTGCCTTCACTCCATCACTTCTCCGGTGCCCAGTCTCTCCGACACATCCAATGCCCTCCGTCACTTTCACAGTTTCCAATTCCCGGTCCTCACCAGCTCTTGTTTACCATGGATATAGAGTTCCTCTACACCTCCATCGCACACTAGAGTGGTGTGATATTTTCAAACAGAGTCCCAACTAGTCTCTTTCTGCTGGTAAACACATTTGCCTGGCTGAACACGGCCTCACATTGAACAACTGCACTTACTGTCAATCAAAGAAATATCTTCGGGATTCGTTCCTGTGTGCCCAGGATATATCTGTCTACATGCCAGATAGGCCTTGCTTCATCCCTACCCTGCACCTCACGGAACTCTATTTTCAGGGGCATTTATTGGTATTGATGCTGCATCCTGCACTCCCGCTGCCAATTCCATAGTGTTCACACTCCCCGCCGTCCCTCTCTGAGTATCACATCCACTTTCCGGAACTCGCCGTCTCGCTCTCATGGAATAGGTCAGCGGTAAATGTACATTACAAGCCCACATCTTCCCACCACGAGGACGACGGTATTTCCTCACATCCTGCCTCCTGTAAGGACTGCAATGTGTTCTCCCCGTGCCTTTCTCTCTGTCATTCTTGCCCCGATGACGAGCCTCTCCACACGTAAAGATGTCTATTCCTTAAGATATAAGATTCCTTAAACTATAAGATGTCTCATTCCTTCATAGTCGTGGCTTCTCCGCCACCAGGTTCAGCACAGTCCTCGACCAGACCTCATGTATTTCCTGCACATCTTCGTCCGTCAGCTCTCTTTACAATATTTTTATTGAATCTATGAAAAAATACAGAGTACATAATCAAAAAAGAGAGGAAATGTACTGCTGAATACGTTACGTTAAATCATACTTAGATTACAATAGACCCAATTGATAATCACATATAAGAGTTAGTTAATAACGGAAGAAAAAATGATATATTTTATTATAATAAAATCTAGTCCCATTACCAAAACCAGAAGCTGTTTGATGGAAAAAAACAACAAGGGAAATCCTTAAAAACGGAAGAGTGTCAGCCAGTATCTGCGTTATAGTCCCCAAATCAGAGATTTTGAAAATAATTCAAAAAAGGTCCCCACAGGGTTTGAAAGTTTAGGTTCGATTCAAAAACTGAACAGCGAATCTTCTCGAGATTCAGGTGTGACATAACATCCCATAACCATTGAACATGTGTAGGCGGAGTAAATCATCCCATTTCAGCAATACAGCTCTACTGGCTATAAGAGAAATAAAAGACGGAATGTGCAAATCAGAAGTCTTCAAAGTTGTATCTTTTTTCTCCAACGATCTCAAATAGTGCAGTCAAAGGATTAAGTTTAAATTTAATTTTGAAAGGTACAGAAAAAGTAAGGAAGACCTCTGTACGATATTTTTAAGACTCTGACACGTCCAAAACATGTGAATTAAGGATGCCACTCCGTTATTACATTTGTCACAGTAAGGAGATATGTCAGAATAAAAACGGGATAGTTTAACCTTAGACAAGTGAGCTATATGGACCGCTTTAAATTGAAGGAGGGAGTCACGAGCACATAATGACGAAATTTTAACCAACTTGACAATTTCATTCCAAGTTTCCTCAGAAATTGACATCTGCAGATCTTTTTGCCAAGCGTTTTTAATTTTATCTAGTGGCGCCTTACTCATTCCTAGTAATCTGTCGTAAATATTAGATATTGAACCATTCTGAAAGGGTCCAAATGAAAAATGACATCGAATAAATTTTTATCATAACTCAAAGGAAAAGAATTTAATTGACATCAAAGAAAATCTATAATTTGTAAATATGTAAAAAAAAACTGAGTTGTTGGTAAATTATACTTGGTAGACAATTGTTCAAACGAAGAAAGGTTTCCTCCAACAAACATATCTTGAAAACAAGTAATACCAAGTTGTCCCACTCTTTATAAACTACATCACTCATAAAAGGTTCAAAAAAGTAATTAGAGAAAATGGGACTGGACGAGGAACAAACTCAATAAACCAAAATATTTTCTCAATTGTAACCAAATCCTCAACTCATGTTTTACTACTAAATTATCTGTTAGTTTATTTAATGACATTGGAAGCGAAGAACCAAACAAAGAGACAATAGATTTTTTTTAAAACAGAGTTAATTTCGGAAGAAACCCATACCGGACAAGCCTCTTGATCGATGTTATGTAACCAAAATGTTACATTTCGTATATTGATTGTCCAGTAATAAAATCTAAAATTAGGTAAGGCTAAACCTCCGTTCTTTTTAACCTTCTGAAGGTGAACTTTATTTAAGCTAACATATTTATTATTCCATATGTAGGAAGATATAATTGATTCAAGATAGTCAAAGAAAGACTTAGGGATAAAAACAGGTAAAGCCTGAAATAGATATACAAATTTAGATAAAATGTTCATTTTGGTAACATTAATTCGGCCAATCAATGATATAGAGAGGGGAGATCAACTTGTTAAAACCAATTTCACATAATGCAGTAAGGTGAACAAATTTGCTTTATATAAATGTTTATAATTTTAGTAATTGACACCCCCAGATAGGTAAAATGATTTCTTACAATTTTAACAGGAATTTTAATACCAAATGGTACCAGGTTATTCAGAGGAAAAAGTTCATTCTTATATAAGTTCAATGTGTAGACTAAAAAATAACTAAAGAGAGAAAGTAAAGAAAACACAGGAGGTAACGAGGCTTCAACGTTAGATATAAAAAGTAATAAACCATCAGCATATAAAGAAACGTTGTGGTTAATGCCTCTTATGGAGATACCAATGGCATCTCTAGATTCTCGGAGACAAATAGCCAAAGGTTCTAAGGCCAAATCAAAGAGCAAAGGGCTCAAATAACATCCCTGTCTGGTTCCACGTTGGAGTTTAAAAGATGTAGAATTTTGAAAATTAGTACGAACTCGAGCGGAAGGGGAAAAGATAAAGTAATTTAATCCATTGGATAAAATCAGGCCCAAATTTAAACTTCTCCATAGTTTTAAATAAGTAATTCCATTCAATCCGAACAAAGGCCTTCTCAGCATCTAAAGATATCACACATTCCGATATTTCCTTAGACGGAGAATAGATAATATTCATTAAACGACGAATATTAAAATGAGAACATCAATTTTCAATTAAAAAACTGTCTGAACATTGGATACAATTGAAGGTAAAATACTTTCCAATCTACGAGCTAGAACTTTAGATAAAATGTTAACATCCACATTAAGTAGCGAAATTGGTCTGTACGAAGCACATTCTGTTGGGTTCTTAGTTTTATTAAGAATAAGTAAAATGGAGGCTTCATAAAAAGATTGTGGTAGTCTACCAAATTAAAAGAATCCGAAAAAACAGCACATGAATGAGATATATGCAAAGATCAAAAGGCATAGAATTCTCCGGAAAAATCCAAGAGGACCCGGAGTCTTTCCAGAATGTATAGATCGCACAACTTCGACGATTTCATCGTATGTAATAGATTGATCCAACTGTTTTTGGTTTTCAGTGGAAAGTATAGGAACGTTTAATTTGTCAAAGAAATCATCCATTACAGTATTATCTTCAGGAAAATTAGAACTGAAGGTTAGAATAGAATTCTCTAAAAGTATCATTTATTTCGAAAAGATCAGTTGTCCTCTCACCATTGGCTTTCGAAATTTCTTTAATTTGCCGTCTAGCTCTGGAGGTTTTTAATTGGGTAGCCAGCAATTTACCTGTTTTATATCCATGAATATAAAATTGACGTTTATCTTTTAAAAGTTGACTTTCAATTGGATATGTTAAAAGAAGATCACATTTAGTTTTAATTTCAACTTGTCTTTTTATATAAAGCCAGATCTGAATCCAAAGCAGATTTCTGATCTAATAGTTTCAGTTGATCAACTAGATCGGCTCTTTCTCTGTTATCTTCTTTCCTAATGCGTTCCGTAGAAGAAATAATTTGACCTCTAATAAAGGCTTTGGAAGTATCCCAAACGATAAGACTAGAAATCTGTTCCGACGAATTCTCTTAAAAAAAGAGTAATTTGTTTCCCCATAAAATTAAAAAAAGAAAATTATCAGATAACAATGTTAGGTTAAAATACCAAAATCTATTTGTCTGAGGGAACCCAGGGAAATGTAAAGATAGAAGCATCAGAGCATGATATGAAAGAGAAATCTCTTTATAGTCACAGGTCGAACTGATGAAATCATTTGATTATCAATAAACAAGTAATCAATCCTGGAATATGTCTGGTGAACATGAGAGAAAAAGCAATATTCCTTATACTCTGGATGCAAAAAGCGCCAGGCGTCAATGACCCCAGTTTTCATTAAAAACGTTTGAAGAAATAAAGCTGATTTATTAGGAGTAGCTAATTTAATGGATGACCCATCTAATTTGGGATCAAATCAGAGATTAATATCTCCTCTCAACACCAAAGAGTAAAAGTTCAAATCTGGTACGAATGACAAAAGTCGTTCAAAAATTCCTGGGTCATCCGTATTTGGCGCATAAATATTAGCCAATCCCATTGGTCTATTATTTATTTACCCTGATATTATAAAGAAGCGACTATTAGCATTTTTATGAACTTATGTTGTTCAAATGAAACTCTCTCATCTATAAGAATTGAAACCCTTCCAGATTTAGCTTGAGAAAGAAGAATGAAATTGGAGCCCATTCCATCGATTAAAAAAAAACGTAAAATATCACAGTTGCGGATGTGAGTTACGTGTAAAAAGATAATAGAGGTTTTGAGTTTTTTAATATCAGAAAAAAATCTTATTTCAGTTCAAAGGACGATTTAAATCTTTCACATTGAAATTAAATTAATAACTAGATCAATTATAATTTTATTTAAATGTAGGCAAAAAATAATGAACAAACCATTTAAAAGTACCAGTAAAATAAACTACAGTAGAATTACAGATAAGGTAACTAAGCAGCAGAATTGGTGACATCCCAGAACAGCTTCTAAGGAAAAAAAACCCACCCCCTCCCAATACCCAAAGAAAACAAGTCCGCTAAGAAGCAGCTGGCAACGAGCTAAAGACAGCATAACCCAAATTATCTCTGCTCAATAACTTCAAGGTCAGTAAAATTCCAACCCAGACATAACAAAGCGATAAACAAAAACAACACAGTTACAAATGTAAAAAAACAAGTGTCCGAAATGAACACAGCATTTAAATGTTTTTTTTCTTATTTCAATCTATATCGAAAAAAACGATTAAAGAAGAGCAAAACAAAAATGAATCAAAAAGCAGAATCATCCTGGAAGTGATTACGAGAAAAAACACAGAAAGACAAAAATAGAAAACAGGAAGTGTTCATAACGAGGAATATGAAATCATTCAGCAGGTGTTTCCAGGAAAATATGGGCTTCTTCTGACGATTGAAACTATTTTTGCGAGCCGTTTTTAAGTATGATCCTGAGTCTTGCCGGGAATCGAAGTGACGACTTATACCCTTTCTGATACAGATCCGACATAATCTTTTTTAAATTTAACCCGATCCTTCATAACCTCTGGTGAGTAATCTCCAAGGATTCTCATTTGACAGTCTTGGTAATGAATCATTCCTCTACGACGTGTCTCTCGAATTAGAACCTCCTTAGTTTGAAAGTCATGGAGAGAGATGATAATTGATCTGGGTTTAACTTGAGTAGGAGGTTTGAAAAAAAAGGTATTCTGTGTGTTCGATCAATCGTAGGCGAAGATTCTAGAATACCAGGGTAAACCTTTGCAAAGAATTCCGTAGGTTGATTACCTTCAGTCTTTTCTGGTAATCGTAGAATTCGAAGATTTTATCTTCTGCTCCAGTTTTCTAAGTCAATAATATTCAGCTTTTATCGTTCTTTGTCTTTGGCTTGCTTTTTACAAAGATTCTGTTTGTCATCAATTTTCCCATCCAAATCCGAAAGAGAGGCTTCGTTCACTTCAATTCGTCCTTAATGATCTTCCAGTCTTCTTTGAATAGAATTGAATTTGGCATTAAGTTGTTGAAGCTGTTCGTAAATAGCTTCCAGAGTTGCAGGAGGAACATCTTCCTTAGTGGTTCTCATAATCTTAGCACCCCTGAATTCATAATGAGATAAAGTCACGTTTAAATTTTCTACCAAGGGTGAAAATAAATGATTTCAAATCGGGTTGAAAGGTTAGATATGGTGAGAGCAGAAGCAAATAGTTGTTACTTCATCAGCGGCCAGCAGAGACTCCCCGGCAACATTCTAGTAAATCTCCTCTGCACTCTTTCAGTCTTACTGATATCCTTCCTATAGTTTGGTGACTAGGACTGCACACAATACTCCAAATTTGACCTCACAAATGACTTATACAACCTCACCGTAACAACCCAACTCCCATACTCAATAATTTGATTTATGAATGCAAGGATACCAAAAGACTTTTTTTTACAACCCTGTCTACATGTGACGCCACTTACAGGGAATTATGCATCTGAACTCCCAGATCCCCTTGTTCCTCCGCACTCCTCAGTGCCCTACTATTTAATGTGTATGTCCTACCTTGATTTCTCCTTCCAAAATGCAACAACTCACACCTGTCTGCATTAAATTCCATCTGCCATTTTCTGGCCCATTTTCCCACTTGGTTCAGATCACTCTGCAAGCTTTGAAATCCTTCCTCGTTCTCCACTACGCCTCCAATCTTAGTATCATCAGCAAGCTTGCTGATCCAATTAACCACATTATCATCTTGATCATTGATATAGACAACAAACAACAATAATTCCAGCACAGATCCCTGAGGCACACCACTAGTCACAGGTCTGCAGTCTGAGAAACAATCATCCACTACCACTCTCTGTCTTCTCCCACACAGTCAATTTCGAATCCAGTTTACAACCTTGTCATGGATACCTAGTGACTGAACGTTTTGAACTCACCTCCCATGTGGGACTTTGTCAAAGGCTTTACCAAAGTCCATGCAGACAACATCCACAGAATTTCCTTCATCTGCTTTCTTGGTAACCTCCTCAAAAAACTCTACAAATTCGTTAAACACGATCACCCACGCACAAAGCCATGCTTACTATCCTTAATCAGCCCTTGGCTGTCCAAGTACTTCTATATCAGATCTCTCAGAACAACTTCCAATAAGTTACCTGCTACTGATGTCAGGCTCACGGGCCTGTGATTACCTGGTTTACGTTTAGAGCCTTTTTTAAACAACAGAACAACATGAGCTAAGCTCCAGTCCTCCGGCACCGTACCCGTGCCTAAGGACATTTTAAATATATCTTCCAGGGCCCCTCAAATGTCTACACTAGTCTCTCTCTAGGTCCGAGGAAATATCTTATCAGGCCCGAGGGATTTTATCTATCTTTATTCGTTGTAAGGCAGCAAGCAGCTCCTCCTCTTTAATCTCTATATGTCCATAACACTACAGCTTGTTTCCATTCCTTTCATATCCACTATGCCAGTTTCCTGAGTAAATACTGGTGCATAAATCTGTTTAAGATCTCCCCCATCTCCTGAGATTCCACACATAGACAACCTCTCTGATCTTCCAGGAGACTAATTTTGTCCCTTACTATCCTTTTACTCTTAATATACTTGTAGTAACCCTTTGGGTCTACCTTCACATTGTCTGCCAAAGCAGCCTCATGCCTTCGTTTTGTCTTCTTGATTTCTCTTTTTTAGTATTTTCTTACGTTATCCATACTTTTCAATTACCTCATTTGTTCTTTGTTGTCTATACCTGCTGTACCCCTCTCTCTTTTTCTTAACCAGTGCACCAATATCTATTTAAAACCAAGGTTACCCAATGCTTGTCAACTTTGTCTCTAATCCTGTCTGGAACGTGCAAACGCTGCACTCTCAAAATTTCGTCTTTGTAGGCCTTCCACTGAACTCATCCTTGCCAGAAAACAACTTATCCCAACCCACTATTCCTGGATCTTTTCTCATTTCCACAAAATTGTCCTTTCTCGAATTTAGAACCTCAACTCGAGGTCCAGACCTATCCTTATCTATAATTAACTTGAAACTAATGACGTTTTGTGGTCACTGGACCCAAATGCTCACCTACACATACTTCTGTCACTTGACCTGTCTGCTTCCCTAATAAGAGATCAAGGATTGCATTCTCTCTCGTTGGTACCTCTATATATTGATTTAGAAAACTTACCTGAACACATTTGACAAATTCTAAGCCATCCAGCCCTTTCACAATTATGGGAGTCCCAGTCACTATGCGGAAAGTTAAAATCCCCTGTATTACAACTGCCTGTTTCTTACATCGGTCTGCTATCTCTCTTCAGGTTTGCTCCTCCAATTCTCTCTGACTATTGGGCGGTCTATAATACAACCCTATTAGTGTAGCCACACTTTTCATGCACCTCAGCTCCACCGATATGGCCTCTGTAGACGAGCCCTCCGAGCTGTCCTGTCTACGCACAGCTGTGATATGTTCCCTGATTAGTAATGTCACTTCTCCTCCTTTCATTCCTCCCCCCTCTATCACGCCTAAAGCAACGGAACCCCGGAACATTAATCTGCCAGTCCTGCCCCTCCTGAAACCAAGTCTCACTAATATCAATGATGTCATAATCCCACGTGACAATCCACGCACAAGCTCATCTGCCTTACCTACCATACTTCTTGCATTGAAATAGATGCACCTGAGAACATTTCTATTAAGTACAAACCTTTGATTTCTGTCCAGACGTGCAGTTCTCGCATGACCATTTTACTCCTCCACCTCAGTATCAGCTCTAACAATCCTGTTCCCTTCCCGCTACAAATCTAATTTACCGCCCCCCGCCCCCCCCCCCCCCCCCCATCGAGAAGCACTATCAAACCTACCCGCAAGTTTGGTAGCCCCTCTCCAGTTCAGGGGCAAACCGCACTTCGGAGCAGGTCCCACTTGCCCTAGATCAAAGCCCAGTTGTCCAGCAACAGAGCCCTCCCTCCTGAACCATCTCCTTAGCCACGTATTAGGTGCATGATCCTCCTACTTCTAACCTCATTAGCTCGTGGCTAGTCCTGAGATCGCAACCTTGGAGGTCCTATCCTTCAACTTTGCACCAAATGCTCTTAACTCTCTGTGCGGGACCTCCTCCTCCATCCTATTCACGTCATTGGTCACTACATGGACCACGACATCTGGCTGTTCACCCTCCCTC
This sequence comes from Pristis pectinata, assembly GCF_009764475.1. Taxonomy (NCBI): domain Eukaryota; kingdom Metazoa; phylum Chordata; class Chondrichthyes; order Rhinopristiformes; family Pristidae; genus Pristis; species Pristis pectinata. Next base: position 65,794 of record NW_026262575.1, read on the forward strand.
CTGAGAATTTACGTGGCTGAGGGATTGGAGTAAGGGGAAGGGATTCAGATTTATGGATCACTGGGACCTGTTTTGAAGCAGGTATGACCTGTACAAAGAGGACGGTTTTCGTTGAAATCCCAGGGGGACCAATAGCCTGGCGGGGACGTTTGCTGAGGTTACTGGGGCGAGTTTAAACTAGAATTGTTGGTGGGTGGGATCCGAACTGGAGAGACTGGAGAAGAGGTGTTTGGCTCTGAAACAGAGAAAGCCAGTAGTAGGTACGAGAGGGAAGATAGGTAGGTGAAAGAGAAGGGACGTACTCAGGCCAGTTTGAGTTGTGTCTATTTTAACGCAAGGAGTATTGTGAACAAGGCGGATGAGTTTGAGCTTGGATAAATACTTGGAGGTACAATGAGGTGACCATTACAGAGACTTGTATGGCTCAGGGACTGGAATCGTTACTTCATGTGCCGGGTTTTCGATGTTTCAGGAAGGACATGGAAGGAGGCAAAAGAGGTGGAGGAGTGACACTGTTGATCAGAGATGGCGTCACGGCTGCGGAAAAGGCGGACGTCATGGAGGGATTGTCTACGGAATCTCTGTGCGTGGAGGTTAGGAACAGGAAGGGGTCGATAACTTTACTGTGTTTTTTTATGGGCCGCCCAATAGAAAGAGGGATATTGAGGAGCAGATAGGGAAGCAGATCTTAGAAAGGTGTGATAATAACAGAATGGTTGTGATGGGAGATATTAATTTGCCAAACATAGATTGGCATCTCCATCCAGTGAGGGGTTATATGGGGTGGAGTTTGTTAGGTGTGTTCAGGAAGGATAATTGACACAATATGTAGATAAGCCTACAAGAGGAGAGGCTGTTCTTGATTCGGTATTAGGAAATGAACCTGGTCAGGTGTCAGATCTCTCAGTAGGAGAGCATTTTGGAGATAGTGATCATAATTCTATCTCCTTCACAATAGCATTTCAGAGAGATAAGAACAGACTGACTAGAAAAACATTTGCTTGGAGTAAAGGGAATTATGAGTCTCTCAAGCAGGAAATTGGAAGCTTAAATTGGTAACAGATGTTTTCAGAGAAAAGTACGGAAGAAAGGTGGCAAATATTCAGGGGATATTTGTGTGGAGTTATACATAGACGTGTTCCAATGAGACAGGTGAGTCACGAGAGGATACAGGAACCGTGGTGTAGAAATACAATAATCAATCTAGTCAAAAGGAAAAGAAAAGCTTACAAAATGTACAGAGAGCTAGATAATTTTAGAGATCTGGAAGAATATATGGCTAACAGGAAGGAGCTTAAGAAGGAAATTAGGAGAGCCAGAAGGGGGCATGAGAAGGACTTGGCGGGTAGGATTAAGGAAAACCCCAAGGCATTCCATAAGTGTGTGAAGAGCAAGAGGATACGATGAGAAAGAATAGGGACTATCAAGTGCAGCAGTGGGAAAGTGTGTCTGGATCCGGAAGAAATAGCGGAGGTACTTAATGAATACTTTATGTCAGTATTCACTACGGAAAAGATCTGGGTGATTGTAGCGTGGACATGCAGCGGGCTGAAAAGCTTGAGCATGTGGATTTTAGGAAAGAGGAGGTACTGAAACGTTTGGAGAGCATCAAGTTGGATAAGTCAATGGGACCGAATAAGATGTATCCCATACTGCTGTGTGAGGCAAGAAAGGATATTTATAAGCTTCAGACGATGATCTTTGCGTCATCGATGGAGACGGGAGGGGTACCAGAATATTAGAGGATTGCGGATGTTGTTCCCTTATTCAAGAAAGGGAGTAGAGATAGCCCAATTAATTATAGATCAGTGAGTCTGACCTCAGTGGTTGGTAAGCTGATGGAGAAGATCCTGATTTATGAACATTTGGAGAGGTAAGATATGATTAGGAATGGTCAGCATGGCTTTGTCAAGGGCAGGTCCTGTCTTACGAGCCTGATTGAAGTTTTTGAGGATACGACTAAACACAGAAACGACGGGAGAATAATAGATGTAGTGTATATGGATTTCAGCAAGGCATTTGATAAGGTACCCAATGCAAGGCTTATTGATAACGTAAGGAGGCATGGGATCCAAGGGGACATTGTAATGTGGATCCAGAACTGGCTGGCCCACAGAAGGAAAAGTGTAGTTGTTGAAGGGTCGTATTCTGCATGGAGTTCGGTGACCAGTGGTGTACCTCAGGGGCCTGTTCTGGGACCCTTACAATTCGTGATTTTATAACCGACCTGGATGAGGAAGTGGAGGGATGGGTTAGTAAGGTTGCGGATGACACAAAGGTTGGATGTGTTGTGGATAGTATAGAGGGCTGTCAGAGGTTACAGCGGGACATTGATAGGATGCAAAGTTGGGCTGAGAAGAGTCAGATGCTATTCAACCCAAATAAGTGTGTAGTGGTTCATTTTGGTGGGTCAAATATGATGGCAGAATATAGGCTTAATGGTAGGACTCTTGGCAGTGTGAAGGATCAGAGGGATCTTGGGGTCCGAGTCCATAGAACATTCAAAGCAGCTGCACATGTTGACTGTGGCTAAGAAGGCATATTGTCCGTCATAAATCATGGAATTGAACCTAGGAGCCGAGTGTATTGTTGCAGCTATATAGGATCCTGGTCAAACCTCAGTTGGTGCACTGTGTTCAGTTCTGGTCACGTCACTACAGGAAATATGTGGAAGCTGTATAAAGGATGCAGAGGATATTTACAAGGATGCTGCCTGGAATGCAGAGCATGCATTCTGAAAGAAGTTTGAGGGAACTCGTCCTTTTCCCCATGGAGCGACGGAGCATGAGGGGGGACCTGATAGACGTGTATAAGATAATGAGAGGCATAGATTGGAGAGAGAGTCAGAGGCTTTTCCCAGGGCTGAAACGGTGGCCACAAGAGGACACAGGTTTAAGGTGCTGGTGAGTATGTATAGAAGAGATGTCAGGGGTAAATATTTAACTCAGAGAGTGGTGAGTGCGTCGAATGGGCTGCCGGCAACGGTGGTGGAGGCGGATACGATAGGGTCTTTCAAGAGACTTTTGTATAGGTATATGTATCTAAGAAAAATAGAGGGCTATGGGTAAGCCTAGTAATTTCTAAGGTACATGCTCGGCACAGCCTTCTGGGCCGAAGGGCCTGAATTGTGCTGTAGGTTTTCAATGCTTTTATGTTTATAAATAAAGAGAACTCTATCTGAGATATCGCGGACCCTGTTTCCATGGAGGCAACAGACTAGCCGGTATTCTCGATCTCTCCCACAAAACCTCCTATCTGTCCCGCTAACTATCGAATCCACTATAACTACTGCTCTCCTGTTTTCCTTCCTTTCTTGCAGAGCTGAGGGTCCCATCTCTGTGCCAGAGACGTGACCACTGCAACTTGTCTCTGGTAGGTCGTCTCCACCAGCAGTATCCAAAACGGTATATTGTTGATGGGAACGGCCACATGAGGTGCTCTGCTCTTTCTGTCTATACCTCTTTCATTTCCTAACTGTGAATGTAACCTTCCAGATCAACCTGCTTTGTAGGACCTTGTCAATGGCCTTACTAAAGTCAATATAGACATCAGATACTGCCCTGCCTTCCTCCATCCACTCTGTTACCTCTTCGAAAAGCTCCTAAAGATTTGGCAGACCACACTTCCCACGGACAAATCCGAGCTCACTGTTCCTGATCAGTCCTGGACTATCTAAATGATGGTAGATCTTGTCCCCCAGATTTTCCACCAGTAATTTGTCTACAACTGAAGTCATTTTCACTGGCCAGCAGTTCCCTGGCCTGACCTTGCTACACTTATTGAGTAAAATGGTACAATCTTCTTGTAAGGTCGTCTTGTACACCTGTGTCTGGTCAACTAAAAAAGTACAAGATGATAAGATGCATGGATCGAGTGGACAGTCAGAGACTGTTTTCCCAGGGCGACGATGGCTAACATGAGGGGACATAATTTTAAGGTGATTGGAAGAAGGTAAAAGGGGAATGACAAGAGTAAGTATTTTACACAGAGAGTGGTGGGTGCGTGGAAAGCACTGCCTGCAGAGGTGTTGGGGAAGGTACATTTGAGACATTTGAGACACTCTTAGATAGACACCAGAATGATAGACAAATCGGGGCTACGTGAGTGGGAAGGGTTAGATATATTATAGAACAGGATAAAATGTCGGCACAACATTGTGGGCCAAAAGGCCTGTGCTGTGCTGTGCTGTAGTGTTCTATGCTCTAATGGAACAACATTGACCACCGTCCAGTCTTCTGGAACTTCACCAGTGACTAACGATGAAGCAAGTATCTCCGCAAAAGTCTCCGCGATTTCTACCCTGGCCTCCGATAAGTTCCGTCTGTGCACTTGGTTAGACCCTTGGGATTTTTCCACTATAACATGCTTCAAGTCTGCAAATATCTCCTGCCTCGAATCTGCATCTGATCCAATACCTCACTACTCATTACCCTCGTTTCTCTGGCATCTCTGATGTTCTCCGTTGCAAACACCGAGGAGGTACAGACATTAAAAATCTCAGCCATCTCCAGTGGCTCCACACATAGGCGGCGCTGAAGGTCTTTCCGAGGACCTGGTCTCTCCCTTGTCACTCTTCTATTGCCAATGGAAATTAAGATCCTCTTGGTATTATCTTTAACCTGCCTGCCAAATCCACCTCAAACCCTATTCTTGCTCGCCTGATTTCCCTCTTCATCCTGGCCTTATATATATTCGTCGAGGGATTCATTTGTACCCAGCAGCTTAAAGGCGAAGAACACTTCCTTCTTTTACCCCAGCAGAGCTTTTGTATCTCTCCTCAACCAATGTTCCTTGTCCTTGGTACATCTGCACTTCACCCTGGCAGGAACTTGCCGCCTCTGGACCCATCATAGGACTAAAAAAAACACTTGCCAACTGGCCGCTTGCCTTTAAAGAGAGTTACACTGTCGACACCAGCTAAATCCTGCCTAATGCCCTCAAAGTCGCTGTTCCTGAACCTGGCCTCTCTATCTCCTGCCGCATAGTATCTGCGAGAAGACGGCACGGCCCGGATGGTGGAGGGATCTTTGATAACAGACGTTGCCTTCTTGAGGCAGTGCCTCCTGTAGATACTACCAATGGTGGGGCGGAATGTGTCTGTGATGTATTGGGCAGAGCCCTCCACTCTCTTGGGCAGGGCACACCACTCTCTGCAGCTTCTCACGTTCGTGAGCAGTCGAAATGCCGTCCCACACCGTGTTTCAACCGGTCAGGTCACTTGCAGCAGTGCATCTGTAAAAAGTTTGTTCGACCATTCGGTGACAAGCCGAACCTCGCTGACCTAAGAAATTAAATTGTCGGCCGCGCCTTCCTTGTGATTGCATTTAAGTGCAGGGATGTTATGGTTGGAAATGGAGGGATGTCCCATTGACTCACACATACCCGGCCACGAGTCCCCTCCCTGAATCCATGTGGAGGGGCCTGTCATTTCAGCAGAACGCCACAAGGTGAGAGTCTTGTCCACAATGCACAAACCACCACTGGGTGGGGTTGGCATCGAGCCAACCAGTACGGGCACAGGCCCTTCGACCCAGTTGGTCCACGCCGACTAAGATGCCCCATACAATCTAGTCCCATTTGCTAGCATTTGGCCCATAACCTTTCCAATCAATGTACCTGTCCAACAGTCTTTTAAAAAATGTTATTGGTAAATTGGATTATTATTGTCATTTATACGAGGTACAGAGTCTGAAAACCTGTCTTGCATCCCGTCCGTGCAGTTCAATTCATTACACGGTGCATTGAAGGGGAACAGTGTGAAAGAACAACAGGATGTAGAGTAAATTGTTACAGCTCCAGAGACAGTGCAGTGACCATTCACAACACTGGTGCCCCACAAGGCCGTGTCCTCAGTCCCCTAGTCCACGCCCTCTACACTCACGATTTCCCGGTCAGATTCTGCTCGAAGTCCACCTCTCTGTTTGCAGATGACGCCGCCGTAGTGGGCCGTATCTCAAATAAAAATTAACCAGAGTACAGGTAAGAAATAGAGAGCATAGTGACATGTTCTCACCACAGCAATCTGTCCATCCAAACGTGCCCCATCGAAAGATGCACCATCCAAGCGTGTCCCATTTGCCAGCATTTAGCCAAATACCTTGTAAACCTCTGCAATTTATATACTTGTCCAACAGTATTTTAATGTTGTTATTGGTAAATCGGTTTATCATTGTCACCTGTAATGAGGTACAGTGAAAAACCTGTCTTGCATACCGTCCATACAGCTCAATTCATTACTCAGATCGTTGAAGTAGTACACGGTAAAACAACAATAGATTGAATAATAAAGTGTTACAGTAACAGAGAAGGTGCATTGCAGGCAGACAATAAGGTACAAGGGTAAAAGTTGGTGAATATCATAGAGGACATGCCACATTACTTTATCATCCCGAGAAAGTGGAGGCATTGGTGAGCATCTCTGGCCGTGACGTCAATTTGGTTGGAATAGGACAGGCCGCTGCGGATATTCACTCCAGGGAACTTGAGGCTCCAAAACATCTTGATCCATCTTTGATCTAGACAGGCGCAGGTACACTGCCCCCTTTCGTTTCGATGACGTTGAGGGATAGGTTGTTGTCATGAGTGTAGAAAGACCCTGAGGAAGGATAGACAGTTGAAATGGCAAAATTGCTGTCAGTGGGATGGGCTACAGTGGGTTGACTTTAATTCGACATGTATCAGAAATAAGGCTGATGAACCTAGAGCATGGGTAAGGACATGGAACTATGACGTGATGGCCATGACAGAGACTTGGCTATCGTAAGGGCAGGAATGGCTGGTGGATATTCCGGGGTTTAGATGTATCAACATGGACAGGAGCGGAAGTAAAACATGTGGGGGAATGGCTTTGCTAATCAGGGACAATGTCACAACTGTCGAAAGGGAGGAAGTCCAAGAGGAATCGTCTACTGGATCAGTGTGGGTGGAGTTCAGAAAAAGGAAGCGAGCAATCACTCCATGAGGAGCATTATGCAGGCACCCCAACAGCAGCAGAAACGCTGAAAAGAAGAGTGGGAGGCAGATTTTGGAGAGGGGCAAAAATAACAGGCTTTCTGTCATGGATAATTTCAACACCCTGAATATTGATTGGCATCTCTACCGTAAAGTCAATAGCTGGGACGGAGTTTGTTAGGTGGTTACAGGAAGGATTCCTGACACAGTATGTGGTCAGGCCGACGAAAGGAGAGGGCATTCTGGACATGGTCCGAGGCAACGAGCCAGATCAGATTTCATATCTCTCGGAGGGAGAGCATTTTGGAGATAACTAAATGACCTTTACTATAGCCTTGGAGAGGGATAGGAGCAGGCGATATGGGGAAGTATTTAGTTGGGGGAGGGGGAATTATGATGCTATTAGGCAGGAACGGGCGTGTAAACTGGGGAGAGATTTACTTGGGGAAATGCACATCGGAAATGTGCGGGCTGTTTAAGGAATACTTGCATGGGGCTCTGGTGTGGTTTGTCCCATTGAGGCAGGGTAAGGATTATAGAGTTAAGGAACCGTGGATGACACGAGACGTACAATGTCTTGTCAGGAGGAAGAAAGAGGCTTACCTGAGGTTTAGAAAGCATGGACCAGACAGTGTTCTGGAGTGCCACAAGGTAGCCAGGACGGAGCTTAAGAATGGACTTAGGAGAGCTAGAAGGGAGCATGAGATGTCCTTGGCGAACAGGAGCAAAGAAATTCCCAAGCTGTTCTAAACGTATGTGAAGAATAAGCGGATGACTGGAGTGTGGGTCGGACCGATCAGGGATAAAAGATGAAAAATGTGCCTGGAGTCGGATCGGTAGGGGAGGTCCTTCATGAATACTTTTCTTCAGTGTTCACCACAGAGAGGGGTGGGGGGGGCGGAGAGAGGGGGAGAGAAAGAGAGAGACGACGTTTGTGAGGATGGCGTACGACAGGCTGATATGCCAGTATATGTCGACTTGAGTTAAAGAGGATGTGCTGGAATGTTTGAAAAACATTAGGATACATGAGTCCCCTGGGCCGGATGGGATATATCCGAGGCTCTTTCCTTGCTTCCAGAAAGAGATTGCTGCGCCTTTGGCGATAATCCTTGCGTCCCCACTGACCACAGGTTAGTGCCTATTGATTGGAAGGTGGCAAATGTTGTTCCGTTGTTTAAAATAGGAAGTAGGGATAACCCTGGGAATTACAGGACAGTGCGTCTTACTTCAGTGGTGGGAAAATTACTGAAGACGATTCATAGAGACAGGATTTATGAGCATTCAGAGAAGCAAAGGATGATTAGAGACAGTCAGCATGGCATTGTGAGGGGCCGGTTGTGCCTCACGAGTTTGATTGAATTCTTGAGGACGTGACAAAGTATATTGATGAAGGTAGAGCAGTGGATGTGGTGTACATGGATTTTAGTAAGTTTCCTTATGGAAGACTCATTCAGAATGTCTGGTGTCATGGGATCCAAGGAATCTTGGCTGTGTTGATGCAGAATTGGCTCGTCCATAGAAGACAGAGGATGGTGGTAGATGGAGCATATTTTGCCTGCAGGTCGGTGACCAGTGGTGTTCCGCAGGGATCTGTTCTCTGACTCGTGCTCTTTGTGATTTTCATAAATGATTTGGATGAGGATGTGTATGGGTGGGTTAATAAGTTTGCTGATGATGCAAAGGTTGGTGGTGTTGTGGATTGTGTAGAAGGTTGATGTCGATTACAACAGGGCATTTATAACATTCAGTGTCGGGATGAGAAGTGGCAGATGGTGTTCAACCCGAATAAGTGTGAAGTCATACACCTCAGGTCATCGAATTTGAAGGCAGAATACAATATTTATGGCAGGACTCTTCGCAGTATGGGGGAAAAGAGGGTTCTTGGTGTCCAGGTCCTTAAGATCTCTTAAGGTTGGCGCGCAGGTAGATAGATTTGTTAAGAATGCGTATGGTGTGTTGCCCTTCATTAGTCGGGGTACTGAGTTCAAGAGCCGCCAGGTACTGTTACAGATTTATAGAACTCTGGTTAAACCACCCTTGGACTATTGTGATCAGTTCTGGCTGTCTAATTATAGGAAGGATGTGGAATCCCTGGAGAGGGTGCAGAGGAGATTTACCAGGATGCCGCCTGGATTGGAAAGCATGTCTCAAGAGGATAGGATGATTAAGCTGGGGCTTTTTTTCTTTGAAGCGTGGGAGAAAGAGAGTTGACAAGATAGAGGTGTATAAGATGATAAGAAACATAGGTCGAGTGGACAGTCAGAGACTTTTTCCCAGGGCTAAAATGGCTAACACGGGGGCATAATTTAAAGGTGATTGGTGCAAGGTACAAGGGGGATGTCAGAGGTAAGTTTATTACACAGAGAGTGGTGGGTGCGTGGAACGCACTGCCCCAGAGGTTGTGGTTCAGATACATTGGGGACCTTGAAGAGATTCACATGAACGATTGGGAAATGGAGGGCAATATCGCGGGGAAGGTTTCTATAGATCTGATGCAGCATAAAAGCTTGGCATAACATCGTGGGCCGAAGATCTTGTACTGTGATATGCTGTGTTAGAGTTTGGGGTGTTGTGAGCTCTGAGGGAGGTGTTGGTGTGTTGTGGGAGGTGTTGGAGGTCTAGCTATCTATTTATTTATTCACAGCGTGGTAACAGGACCTTCCGGCCCAAAGAATCCGCGCCTACCATTTTAAACCCATGTTAACCTATCCGTACGTCTTTAGAATGTGGGAGGAAACCGGAGCACCCGGAGGAAACCCACGCAGACACGGGAGAACATACAAACTCCTTACAGAAAGCGACGGGAATCGAACCCCGATCACTGGCGCTGTAACAGCGTCGCGCTAACCGCTGCGCTATCGTGCCGCCCCCAACCGTGCTGGGAAGTTATGAGCGGTATTGGAGGTTTTCGGGTGTTGTAGGAGGTGTTGGTGTTGCTGTGTTGTGGGCGGTGTTGGGGTGTTGTGGGCGGTGTTGGAGGTCTTGGGGTGTTGTTGGCGGTTTTGGATGCTGATGTATTGTGGGGGTTGCTGGAGATGTTGGGTGGTGTGGGAGGTGTTGGGGTGTTGCCGGCGGTGATGGAGGTGTTGCGGTTTTGTGTGAAGTGTTTGAGTGTTGTGGGCGGTGTTAGAGGTGCTGGTGTGTCTTGTGGGGTGTTGTGGGCCGTGTTGGTGGTATTCAGGAGTTGTGGGTAGTGATGGAGTTGTTGGGGTGTTGTGGACGGTGTTGGATGTTGTAGTGTTGTGGGGTGTTCTTGGAAAGAGTTGGGATGTTGTCAGTGGTGTTGCAGGTCTTGGGGTGTTGTGGGCGGTGTTGGAACTTGGTGCTTTGGGTCGTGTTGGATGTGTTGGGGTGTTGTGGGCAGTTGTGGAGGTGTTGGCGTGTTGTGCGAAGTGTTGTAGGCTGGGGGTGTTGTGGGAGGTTTTGGAGGTTGGGGTATTGTGTGTGATTTGGGGTGTTGTGGGGTGTTGCTGCGCCGGGTTATTTATATCTGTATCCGACTGACCCCTCCCTCCCTCCCTTACCCCCATTCTCGTCTCCGTCACCCCACTTCCCCTCCACCCCTCCCCGTCTCCGACACCCCTTCCCTCCCCTGCACCCCTCATGGTCTCTGGATTCAACCCCCATTTGTGGGCTACATTCCCACCCGGTGTTGTTCGCCCGCAATCACAGGGGCTCCTGACTTGTGGACAACACTGACACCCAGTGGTGTTCCGCCGCATTCAATGTGAGCGCAGGGGAAAAGGCAGAGAAAACCCACAACAGGACATCACAGGAACAGGCCCATCGGCCCACAGTGTCTGTGCTGACACGGTGCTGAATTCAACTAAACACCTTCTGCCTGCACTGTGCCCGTCTGCGAACTTACTGACCCACCCACGCAGGACATTTCTATACATCACAGACAGTGGATCCCAGTAAGGATCCCTGTGGGACACCACCCGTCACCGACCTCCTACCAGAGTAATAACCGTCCACCTCAGAGCACAAGGAGACAAGGGGGAGACTTCCGAGGAGAGTTGCTTTGCCGCGGGAGATCGGGGTGAGCTGTGTAAACCGGGGAGGGCTGTGGTCTCGGTGGGTGAGGGGGGTGTGGGGGGGGAGAGGGATGGGATGGAAGGGAGGGGAGTGGAATGGGAAGGAGTGGAGGGGAATAGGAGAGGGAGAGGGAAGGGGAGAGTGGTTGTGGGTTGGGAGGAGAGGTGATGAATTGGTGGGGATGGGAATAGGAGGGGGAGGGTGTTTGGGGACGGGAATGTGGTGGGGAGAGTATAGGAAGGGATGGGGTTGGGGAGGGGAATTGGGGAAGGTAGAGCTGGAGGTGGGAGGGGAGTGGTGTCGGAGTGAGTGGGGGAGGGGGAGGTGGGAGAGGAGAGGGCTGCGGTGTGTGGGAGCGGAGGGGAGGGATAGGGCTTTGTACCTCTCCTGCACTCTCTCCAAAGACCCTCTCACCCTTCCAGTAACGTCCCAACTCCAATACTCAACTCTTTGATTTATGAATGCAGGGATGCCAAAAACTTTCTTTGCAATCCTGTCTACCTGTGACGCTATTTTCAGGGAATTATGTATCTGAACTCCTTGATCCCTTTTTTCCTCCGCACTCCACAGTGCCCTACCATTTATTGTGTATGTTCTACCTTGATTTTTAACTTCCAAAATACAACACTTCACACTTGTCTGCATTAAATTACATCTGTCATCTTCTGGCCCATTTTCCCAGTTGGTGCAGATCCCTCTGCAAGCTTTGAGTATAGGAGTACAGGGGTTGGGATGTTATGGTGATGCTGTATAAGACATTAGCGAGGCCAAATTTGGAGTATTGTGTGTTGTTCTGGTCATCTAACTATAGGAAGGATATCATTAAGATTGAAAGAGTGCAGAGAAGATTTACTAGTATGTTACCGGGTCTTCAGGAGTTGAGATACACGGAAGACTGAAGAGGTTAAGACTTTATTCGTTGAAGCGTAGAAGGATGAGGGGAGATTTGATGGAGGTTTACAAAATTATGAGGGGTAAACACAGAATAAATGCGAGTAGGCTGTTTTCACTTAGATTATCAGAGATAAGTACGAGAGGATATTGCTTTAGTGTGAAAGGCGAAAGGTTTGGGGGAATATTAGGGGGTACTTCTTCACGCAGACTGGTGGGATTGTGGAACGAACTGTCATCTGAAGTGGTAAATGCGGGCTGACTCTTAAGTTTTAAGAATAAATTGGATAGATAAATGGATGGGAGAGGTCTGGAGGGTTATGGATTGGGTGAAGGTCAATGGGACTAGCGGAATAAAGTTTCGTCACAGAATAGAAGTTCCGAATGCCCTGTTTTCTGTGTTGTAGGGTTCTATGGTTCTATGGTCCTGTAAATTTCGATGGATGAACGAGCAGAGCATTCTGACTGTTTGCTGGTACGGAGGCTCCAATGCACAGGTTAAATAGAGGCTGCAGAGGGTTGTGGAGTCAGCCAGCTCCATTACCGTGTAATTAGTCCGGCAAAACATGGTGGGCCTAAGGGCCTGTTCCTGTGCTGTACCTTGTTTTCCAACCCAGGTCTCTGGATCTGTGACAAAGAACCTCAACCGGCGTGAAGTAATTCTGCCGAGAAGAACAGACATCAGATAATTCAAAGACAAAGTCAAGGTCGAGTTTATTGTCAGAAGCACAAGTACATGACCGCACAGGTGCAATGAAAAACATAATTGCAGCTGCATCACAGGCACATCGCGTTATATGAGCAGCATTCTCAAATAAAACAAATTAAACATGAATTATACATAATTTTTTCCAGGAAAAAAACTCATTTAGAACAAAACAAAGTCACAGACATGAGAAGATATTCCTTCTATTTCACTATCCAGGCCCGATTCTGCCTGCTTCCCCGCCCCCCCCAGTGTGTCTGGAGTCGGAGAGATGGAGTTGGTTCAAGCGGCGGAGCGGCGCGAATTTTTCTGCTCCTCTCCGCGCTGAGCGCATCTTACAATGAGAGTGAGGGGAGATTTCACCAGCTCCCTCAGCTGCTCCCTGAACTTAGTCTGGGTCACTGCGTAAAGAGCCGTGTTTGTGCAGCAGCTCAGGTGCTGCAGCATGAGGCTCAGTTCCCTTATGGTTCCAGGTGGAAACCCAGCCTCATCAATGACATACAATCGGAGCCACACAGAATGCACCGTAAACAGCGCCCACAACAGGATGAAATTCCCAGACACAACCAACAGTAAAATGAGGGATTTCCTGCGGCTCTTCATCTCCGGGTCTCTGGGACTGTCCCCACTGCTGCCACCCCGGAGTCTCCTGCGGACACTGCTCGCCACTAAAACCTACCTGATGGTGAAAGCATTGAGCAGGAGAATGAGTACAAATGGGATCACAGGCGTGAGGAGGTAATGGAGCAACTCGACTGCGGTCCAGACCACTGAGGACAGACCATCGTAGCTTTCATAGCAAAACCAAGGAAAATTATCAAGCGCATAGTATCCTGAGAGCATGAAATACCAGAAAATATCCTTTCCACAGCTCAGCACAATCACCGTCCCCAGAACCACAGCCGCCGTTCTCTCGGTGCAATATTTCGTTTTCAGCTTCTGACAACGAATGGCCACAAACCGATCAAAGGTGAAAGCGACGGTGAACCAGACAGAACAGTCGGTTGCTGCGTAAAGCAGGACGGCGTGGATATTACACACGAGGATGTACCTCAGGAAACGAAACGCTCCCCGATATACAATCGGAATCTGCCTCAGTATCAGGTCGAGGACAACAACCAGTAGATCCGCTGCAGCCATTGCCACCAGGAAGAGAGTGACGCCTTTGGTGAGACCGCACTTTCCCCGCGACAAGACCACAATCGTCAGCACGTTCACTGTGAGGAGGGAAATAAACACAAACATGACAGCGGGGTTGGAGCAACTTCAGCAGATTCGGAGAGCGGTGAATCAGATGTAGAAACCAGTTCTTAAATTCAGAGTTGGAGCTAGTTGTACCGGACGCCGAGGTTGTCTGATTGAGACGGGGATTATAGATCAGTGAAATAAACTAGCAACTGGAGAAAAACGGCATCACCTCGACCAACAGACAAGTGAGAAGCGGTGGTTCCGTGGTCCGGTGAAGGTGACTGACGAGTGAACAATTCATTACGTGTTCCAGTTCATAAAGATCGATGTCCTCAGTATCTGAGCTTCGGTTGAGGGAGAAGTGATATATTGACCTGGTCAGTCTGCGGAAACAGCCGAGATTCCTGATCCTGACCATTGCAAAGTGCTCTGTGGGAGCGTCGCTGATCATTTTGTGGTGACCCGGGGTCAGTGTGGGTTGGAGACACCGTCACATTTCATGCTTTGTGTGCAGTGACTTCATGTTGGACGTTATGTTGGATGCTATGACGCAGGAACACTGGAGATTGTGGTGAATTTTGCCGGTCCCCGGTGGAGCAGCCTGATTCAGTTGCACGTAGTGGCCGGCAGGGGGATGGGAGCGGTGGTAAACTTCCAGTGGTTTCAGAATGAAATTAGACCACGATTAATGCAGCAATATCATTACCGTAGATAGTTCCGACAGCTGGGATCACCAGACACGGCAGCGGTGAGGAGAGCGTGAATTACAGGAACGATAGTGCAGATAGCAATGGTTTATCGAACAAATAAATGTAGTTGGGGACGTGTTATCAATATGAGAAGATAACATCGAGAAACGGAGGATACATGACACGGTGATAAACGCCATTCAAGGCGTTGATCCCCGCACACGGACCAGATCTATGTATGGCATCTCCCTTAACCGGAGCTCAGTGAGTGAGGACGTTCCATTTTATTAACTGGACACGTCATGAACAGTCCACACACCAGACCACCTTACAGGACCCCGTGGCAACTGCTTTTCACCTGTTTGTTGGTCGAGTCTTTGGACAAGTTCATACCTGGAACAGCGACTAAACCGAGGATGGGATAATAGACGGGCTGAATCGTCAGAAGTAAATATCTGATCCGATAGTTTACGTTTATCCAAGGAGCATCCGATAAAATTAAGTCAGCAAATTGGAATGCACCCCTCCCCGTCGCTGTATAATCCCACTCTCTTGCTTCCAGATCCCGACCCATTCCTGTAACACCTCACTCCACTGTTCCCAGATTCCAATCGGTGACCAGAACTTCACCCTCTCCTGTTTACAGATTCCAACCGTTCATGTAACATCCCACTTCTTTTTTCGCAGCTCCCGAATTATCTTCTTCTTCTGTGGAGCTTCTGCTCTCTGTCAGTGACGGAGGGGCAGCTCCCACTGACACTGTGAGACTTAATCGAAAGGAACAGATCTTAAAAACAGCGGGGAAAACCCTGGTGACACAATCGGGCTCCGTGCAGACTGACGTTAATTACACTCACTGAACAAACATCTGCGGTTAACCCCTTTGTATCCGGACATCAGGAGCAACACGTGAAATGAACGTGATAAAAGTGTGATGATGTCCAGGATATATATTCACTCACCTCGGTTATTTCCACCACCCCTCCATAGGACAGAAGATACAACAGGCTGAAAGCACGAATCACCGGGCTCACGGACAGCTTCTATCCCTCTGTCATAGGACTACTGAACGTTTCCCACGTACGATTAAACGGTCTGTCCACATCACAGTCTGCCTCGTTATGACCTTACGCACCTCTGTCTGTCTGCAGTACACTTTTTCTCTCTCATCACCTTCTCTCTCCCTCGGCTCACCACCCTCTCTCTCCCTAGTTCTGTCTTCCCCCTCTCTCCCACACACTGTCTCCTACCTGTCTGCCCCTCTCTGGCTACCCCCTGTCTCTCCCTCCAGCCTCCTCTCTCACCCCACTCTCCCCTCTTACCCACTCCGCTCTCTCCTTCAACCCTCTCTGTCCCCTCTTGACCTCTCTCCCCTCCATCTCCCCTCCCTCACCCCACTCACCCCCTCTATACCCCCTCCCCGACTCCCATCTCTCCACTCTTTCACCACCATATCTCCTCTCTCACCCCTCGCTCTCCCTCCCCAGCCTCTACCCCTCTATCCCCTCTCCCTCCCCTCTATCCCTCTCTCCCCCTCTATCCTCTCTCTCACCACTCGCTCAACCCTCTCCCCTCTCTCCCCTCAACTATGTCCCGCCTCACTCATTCTTGCGCTCTCCTCTCTCCCCTCCCCTCCCTCCCCCTCTCTCCCCTCCCTCCACCCTCTGCCCCCTCACAAATAATCTCTCCTCCGTCACCTTCTCAACCCTCTCACCAACATCTCTCTCCTCTCACCCCTTGGTTCCCTCACCCCTCACTCCAGCTCTCTCTACACCCTCTCTCTCTCAATCCCGATCATCCCTTTCTCATCTCCCACCTCTCTCCCTTTCTTTATCCTCTCTGTCTATGCCCCTCTCCCCTTTACTCTCTATCCCCCTCCTCTCTCCTCCCCTCTGCCTCTCTCTCCTTCTCTCACCTGTCTCTCCCACTCCCTCTGCCCCTCTCTCACCCCTCCCCTCTCCTTTCTCTCTGTCTCCCTCTGTCTACCCCTCTCTCCCATATATCTCACTTCTCTCACCATCCTCTCTCGCTCTATCCACCTCCCTCTCTCACCTCCTCTCTTTCCCCCACTCTCCCCATCTCTCTCCCCCTCCTCGCTCCCCCTCCCCCTCTTTCCCTACAGCTCTCTCTACCCCTCTCTCTATACCCATCTCTCTCCCACTCTCTCTCCCCTCCCTCCTCTGTCCTCCCTCTCTCGCTTCGCATTCGGCAGGATTAGACTAAATCAGCCATTTTTCCGACTAGATCTGCAACTGATCTGTATCCTGCTGGATACATCGGCAATCTTCTACACTATCCACAACGCCACCAATCATTGTATCGTCTACGAACGTACTAACTCACCCATTCAAAGTTTCATCCA
Organism: Pristis pectinata; assembly: GCF_009764475.1. Classification (NCBI taxonomy): domain Eukaryota; kingdom Metazoa; phylum Chordata; class Chondrichthyes; order Rhinopristiformes; family Pristidae; genus Pristis; species Pristis pectinata. The sequence continues at coordinate 82,619 of NW_026262575.1, forward strand.
GGTTTTGTTTTATATATCATAAACGCTAACCGGCCCTCTACGGATCCCTGTAGAACATCACTTGTTAAAGACCTCCAGACAGAACAAGTCCCATCGACCTGTTCCCTCTGTCTACCATGGGCAATCCAAACGGCCAGGTCACTATGAATGGCGCTCTTCGTAATCTTCCAGTTGAGACGTTGTAATCTTCCATAAGGGACGTTGTAAAACGGCTTGTTAAAATCCAAGAAGATCCTCATCTTCACCTTCATCTACGAAATTCGTCACCTCCTCCAAGATCTCAGTCAACTTCGTAAACGTGTCTTGCCCAGCACAAAGCCACGCCGTCTGTCCCTAATTCGGCTGCATGTTATCCAAATGCTTATCAATCCCATCCAAAACAATCGTCTCCAATAAATTCAATACCACAGTTGTCAGACTCACAAGTCAATACTTCCAGGAATATCCCTATTTCACTTCATTGACTAACTTAACAACATTAGCTCCTCGCCAGTCCTCGTGCATCTCGTCAGTGGCTAGTGACGACCCGAAGCTCTTGATCAAAGCCTCTTCAATCTCATCTCGTGGCTCTCTCAATAACATGGGTTTTATTTTAACACCCTCGAGGGACCTAACTCCTCTGGCATTTTATATGTTCAGACTAGGATAAAGACCCTGACTCTCTGGATGATCTCTGCCTCTCATAACTTGAGACATTTCTATCAGATCGTCCTTTAGCCTCCAACACTCCAGAGAAAACAATCCAAGTTTGTCAACCCTATGCTTGTCGCTATTACCCTCCAATCCAGGCAACATCTTGGAGAACATCTTCTACGCCATCTCTAAAGCTGCCACATCGTTCCTATAGTGTGACCACCAGAACTAATACTATACGCTAAATGCTACATAAATGATGTCTTAAACAGTCGTAACCTGACTTTCCAACACTTTCGCTCACCGCCATGACCGATGAAGGTAAACATGCCGTACGCCTTCTTTAGCCCCTTATCTGCTTGTGTGGCCACTTTCAGGTAACTATGCACTTAAACCCCAATATCCGTCTGTACATCAGTGCTGTTAGCTTTCTTGCCATCAAATGTGTACTTCCCCCTTGCACTTGAGCTCCCAAAGTGCAACAGCTCACATTTGTCCCGTTTAAACTTCATTTGCATTTTCTCTGTCTATATCAGTAACTGATCTGTATGCCCCTGTATTCTTCGACAGCAGTCCACACTGCCCACAACGCCACCAATCTTCGAGTCATCTGCAAAATTACTAACCTACCATTACCTTTTCATCCTTGTTCTTTTCATGTATCAAAAAGAACACATCACCTTCCACTGATCCCTGAACTAACGACTGATCGTTGGGGAAGGGACATGGAAGGAGGGAGGTTTGGAAGACAGAGGGAGGGACAGAGAGATTGAGGGAGGAGAGGGGGTGAGATGAACGAATACAATAGTCATGGAGTCACAGAGTAATACAGCACGGACACAGGCCCATCGGTCTAACTGCTCCATACCGACCACAGAATCCTGCCTGAGTTCGCTACAGAACCCTGTAAGCTCTTCCGGTGTCCAAAAACGCTCTTTAATATTGCAATTTTACCCGCCTCTACAACTTGCTCAGGCAGCTGATTCCAGGTACCCACGGCCCTCTGTGTAAAGGGGTTATCTGTCAGGTCTCTTTTAAATCTCCCGCCTTTTATCTTTTTCCTGTGCCCTCGAATTTTGGACTCCCCAGCACTGGTGGAAAAACCTGTGACCGCCCACCTTATCCATTACTCCTCATGATTTTATCAACTTCGACGCGGTCTCCCCTCGTTCCCCTGCGCTCCAGGAAATAAAGAACCAGCGTGGCTAACCTCTCCGTGTGACTCAGTCCCTCTGGTCCAGGCGGCGTCCTCGTAAATCTCTTCTGCACCAGCTCCAGCTTGACAGTGTCTTTCCTTTAACAGGGTGACAATTGTTCACGATATTTCAAGTGCGGCCTCACCAACGACTGATATAACTGGAAAAATAATGTCCCTGTTCCTTAACGCGATGCCCTGACTGAGGAAGACCAGAATGCTAAACCCTTTCTTCATCACCCTGTCTACTTGCGCAGCCGCGTCTGCGAACTGTGCACTTGTATTCCCAGATCCCTCTGTTTCACAGCCTACGTCTGGGCTCTGCCGTATACTGTTTAAGTGCTACCCTGGTTTGACTGCCAAAATAATCACCTTGTACTTATCTAAGTTGAAATTCATTTTCCACTCCTCAGCCCATCTCCCGAACTGTTCAAAATCCCTTTGCAAATCATTGCAACATGCCTCACACTCAGCAAGACGCCCGAATTCCGTATGATCAGCAAAGTTGCTAATCGTGCCATGTACTTTCACGTCCAAATCATTTACATACATAATGACGGACATTATCTTTCTGCCTGCCTGCCTGCCAAATCCATCTCAAACCCATTTTTTTGTTGTCCTGATTTCCCTCTTCAGCACGGTCTGTAAATTTTTATATTCGTCGGGGGATTCATTTGTCCCCAGCTGCCTAAAAGCGAGGACGATTCATTCTTTTTTTTCTGAGCTGAATCTTGATATCTCTCGTCAGCCAGGGTTCCACGAAGTTAGTACCTCTCCCCTTCACCCTGTCAGGAACATGCTGCCCCTGGACCCTTGATAGTACCCTTTACAAAACCCCGCACTTGCCAACTGTTCGTTTTTCTTCAACTAGAGTCGCCAAATCGATCCAAGCGAGATCCTGCCTAATCCCCTCAAAGTTTGCCCTGTTCCTTTTCAGGACATGACGCAGTGATTAGGATGTGCCGGTCATTTGAAGAACCGAATGTTTGAAGGGACTTAGTTGTTGCTGAACATGGTGGTATGGGACTTCAGCTTCTGCACCTCCTGCCTTATGGTAGCTGTGAGAAGATGGCATGGACCGGAAGGTGGGGTAATCTTTGACGACGGACTTTGCCTTCTTGAGGCAGCACCTCCTGTAGATACTACCGATGGTGGGGACGGATGTGCCCGTGTTGTATTGGGCAGAGTCCAACACTCTCTGCAGCTTTTTAGGTTCCTGCGCATTCGCAGTGCCATCCCGGACGGTGATGCAACCGGTCAGGACATTTACAACGGGACACTTTCAGAAGGAATTTAGAGCCTTCGGTGACTAGCCGAACCTCCTTAACCTAAGAAAGTAAAGACGCTGGTGTGCCTTCCATCGGTGTGCTGGACCCAGGTAAGGTCGTCGGAGATGTTAACGCCCAGTGCTTTACAGCTGTAGATCCTCTCCACCGTGGAAGATAAGATAGATTTGTTGCAGTCCTGAGCTTTCGACCCTGTATCTCTCCCCACAGACGTTTCTCAACACAGTGGTGCGAACATGGAGTTTCCTAATTGTTTGCGACCCTCCCTCCGATGGGGTTTGTCCACTTTTCTCCCCTCAGTTTCCGCTCCCCTCTCTCCAAGACCGTAAGAAACCTGTACCGCAGCTCAGCATGTCACTGAAACCAGCCTTCCCTCCACGGCCTCTGTCTACACTTCCCACTGCCTCGGTAAAGCAGCCAATATAATCAAAGAAACCATCAACCCGGTCATTCTCTCTTCTCCCCACTGCCGTCGGGCAGAAGATACAAAAGCCTGAGAACACGCACCACCAGGCTCAAGGACAGCTTCTACTTCGCTTTTATAAGATTCTTGAAAGAACCTCTCATCCGTTAGAGATGAAACCTTGATCTCACAATCTACCGCATCGTAGCCCTTGCACCTTATTCTCTGCCTGCACTGCACCCTCCTTGAAAGAGTAACATTTCATTCTGCTTTCTGTTCTTGGTTTCTTTTTTCCGTTTTGCACTCTCTCAATGAACTTATGTCTGGAATGATCGGTCTTGATGGCATGCAAAACGAAAGTCTTTTACTGTATTCCGTAAGATGTGACCATAACATTTACCAATAATAAACCAATTACAAATTAAGAAAGAGGTTAAAAAGCAGGGCCACGCGTGTAGTGATGTCTGGATTACTTCCGGTGCCATGCGACAGTGAAAACAGAAACAGAAAGATGGGCCAGATCAATGTTGGTCTGAGGAGCTGGAGCTGGGGGCAGGGATTCAGTGTCCTGGATCATTGGAATCTCTTCTGTGGCAGAGGTGACCTGTATAAAAGTCAGCGTCGAGTTCATTGTTTTCTGCACAAGTAGATGAACGCACAGGTGCCATGAAATACTGACTTGCAGCAGCATCACAGGCACATAGATTCAAAGAGCAATACTGCATGGATACAAGACGTTTGGTCCAACGAGTCCATCCCCACCACTAAACAACACAGCTATTGCCAATACTTTGCATCATATAAGCAGCATTAACAAGAAAAACATAAATTAAACACAAATTCTACACGACTATACACAAGAGGACGGATCACACCTGAACTGGAGGGGAGCCAATATCATGGGAGGGAGATTTGCTGGTGCTACTTGGAGTGTTTAAATAATACCGGCAGAGGGTTGGGACCCTGAGCAGGAGACATGCCGATGAGAGTTTGGCGGCAAATCCTGCAGTCAACGAGAGCAAGTTTTGACTCCAGGAAGGGAGAAGGAGAGAGTGAAGTTAGGAGTGGTCACCGGAAATTACATAAATCGGTGTGGAGGCCGTCAAGTTGGAGACCAACAAGGCGGGATATATTTTTGTTATTCCTCCAATCTGCGTCTGGCCTCAACGTGGCAGCAGGGGAGAGCGAAGATTGACATGTCAGTATGTAAGTGGGATTTGGTATTGGAGTGGCTGGTCACCGCTAGATCCTGGTTTTTGCGGTGGACGGAACGAAGGTCGTTGACGAGGCAGTTACCCGATCAGCGTCTGGTCTCACCGATGCCGCACCAGGAGCACGGTATGTAATAACGACACCCTCGCATTCACAGGTGAAGCGCTGTCTCACCTGGATAGATACCTCGGGCCCTGAATCGTGTCGATGGATGAGTTACAGAGTGATCCAGAAAGGGGAGAAAGATGTTGGAAATGGACTTCGGTTCCGACCTCGGTTCCTGCTGCCTCCAGGCCGAGACCTTTCATGTCCCCGATTCGCATTGGGCTGGCCCACAGTCCCCTGTTGGCTGGGATAGTGAGTTCGTTTCCACTTTGGAACGAACGACAAGGAATTAACTGCAACTGGATAATTCTGCACAGGTGCCGTTTCCTGCAAAAGAAAATAACATATGATCGCACTGAAGCGGATACAGAAATGATTGGGTTGTAGAGACACCGGAGATGACTCAGCGAGAATAGGAGTGTGGAGTCATTGGAAAGGGTGCAGAGAGGATTAAGTGTGTGAATGCACTGGATATGGTGTTGAGAGGATGGGAGTTTGCTCTCATTGGGGAGGAGGCAGAGGAAATGGAATCAGCGTCGGGAAGTGTATTATTGGTTGAGGAGCTGGTGCCGGCTGCAGGGATTCATCTTCTTGGACCACTGAGACTTCTTCTGGGGTAAAGGAGACCTGGACAAGAGTGCCAAGTTGCTTTGAACCAGAGAGGGACAAATATCCTTGCAGGAAAATTTGCCTGTGCTCCACAGGAGGGTTTAAACCAGATTGGCAGGGGGGTGAAATTCCGAGCAGGACCAAATCTTGCAATAAAGCCAGCTAGAGCTAATCTAGATGTCAGGAATACTCAGTTAAACTGCATTTATTTCAATAATCAAGGTTTAACAAGTGAGTAGGGCGATCTCAGATCTCAGAGCATGGATTGGGTCTGAGGACTGGCATGCACTTCATATAAAATAAATACTGTTATGAGAAGGGCAGGACTGGGAGTTAAATATTCGAGGATGCAGATGCAGAAGACCAGGTAAACGTGATGGGGCGGAATTTTTTTGACAAGGGATGATGTAACAGAGATGATCAGAGATGACGTTCCAGGAGGATCCTATATTAAGGCCACATGGGTAGAACTTACAAACAAGAAGCGGAAGGTCACTGCTGTGGGCCTGTATTCTAGACCCCTTCCATGGTCATTGGAGACTTGAGGAGAAAGTGTGCAGACACATTTATCATGGATTCAAGGAGTCGTGGAGCAATATAACACAGATACAGCCCTTCTGTCCAACCAGTCCATGCCGTCCACGGAGACCACCCAGCTCGTCCCGATTTCCTGCGTTACGCCCATATCCCTCCAAGCCCCACCCTCCAGCTTCCTAACCAATTGCTTCTGAAATGATACTATTGTACCTGCCTCAACCATGTCCTCTGGCCGCTCGTTCCATCTGCTCATCACGCGCTGCGTGAAAAAGGTGACACTGAGGTCCCTTTCATGTATTTCACCCTAAGCGTCTGCCCCTGAGTTTTGGAGTCGCCTACCCTGGGAGAGAATATTACAGTCCACCTTATCCATATACCTCTTAATCTTAAACACTTCGGTGAGGTCAACCCTCATTCTCCTACGTTCCGAGGAAATGAGACCTCGACTGGCCACCATCATCCATGCCTTCTAGTTCTGGCAACATGTTCGTAAATCTTTTCTGCACTTTTCCAGTTTATCCACGTCTTTTCTATCACAGGATGCATGAAAATCGGCAAGTATTAAAGGGGTCAGCCCCAGCGTGCCAAAAGCTTTATTCACCACACTGTCTCCCTGTGACATCTCTTTCAACGAGCTGTGCACTTGAACTCCAAGGTCACCCTGCTCCATTGCACTCCGTGTGGCCCGACCATTCATAATGTAATTATATGCTGGTTTAACTTTCCAAAATGCATCACCTCACCCTCAACTGTATGTAAATCCATTTGCCACTCTTCGACTCAGTTCCGTAACTGATCAAACTCCCCTGGAGATCTCCGATAATCTTCCTCACCATCAATAACACTCCCGAATTTCGTGTCCTCCCCAACCTACTGATCAAGTCTTGTACATTCTCATCCAACTTATTGATAGAACTAACGAATAAGAGGCATCCCAACAACGATTCCTGTGCTACACCACCAGTCAGTGGCCTCCATTCCGAGAAACAACCTTCAGCCACCACACTCTGATGCCTACATCCCAGTCAATATTGAATCCACCATACGAGCTCTCCTAGGATTCGATGGCACCTCACATTCCAGACCAGCCTACCATTCGGGACCTTGTCGAAGGCCTTGAGGAAGTCCAAGTAGACAACATCCACTTCCCTACACTCATCTGTCTTTTCGGTTACCTCTTCAATAAAAACTAAAAAAAAGGTTTGTCATGCAGGACTTCCCACACATAAAGCCATGCTGACTCCTCCTTATCACACTCTGTCTGACCAAATATAAAGTGACAGTACATTGTTCATGGCAAGAACCTCAAGAGTGTGGATGAACAGGGGGATCTTTTGGTAGAAGTCCGCAGCTCTCTGAAAGTGGCTGCACGGGTTGACACTTCGGTGAAGAAGTCACCTGGCATGATTGCATCTGATAGTCAAGACACTGAGTTAAAGAGTCAGGGAGTTATCTCGCTGCTGTATGAAACTCTGGTTAGGCCGCACCTGGAGTCTTGCATTCAGTTCTGGTCGCTCCGTTACAGGAAGGATGTGGAGTTTTTGAAAAGGGTGCCGAGGTACCAGCATGCTGCTTGGATTAGAGGGCATGCGCTGTTTGGAGAAGTTGGAGAAATTTGTTTGTTTTATCTGGAGCGTCAGAGGTTCAGTGGAGAACTGATCGCAGTTCATAAGATTACGAGAGTCACAGATAGAGTAAGCAGCCGGTATCTTTTTCCCAGGGACGAAATGACTGATACCAAAGTAAATGCCTTGAAGTGAGAGGCGACACATTCAAAGAAGATGTGCGCGGTAGATTTTTTTTTACGCAGAATGTGCTGGGTGCCTGGATTGTCTGTCAGATGTGGCGATGGAGGGAAATACGATAGGGGCACATAGATGTACAGGGAATAGAAGGTTATGGGCATTCTGTAGGCAGAACATATTAGTTTAGTTATGCATTTAAAAACGTGTTTAATTACGCTGGCACAACACCGTGTGCCGAAAGGCCGGTTCCTGTGCCGAACCTTCTTTTCAAACCCATGTCTCTGGATCTGTGAATGAAACCCTTAAACAGCGTAAAATAATTCTACCGAGAAGAACAGACTTCAGATTATTCAACGATAAGGTCGAGTTAATTGTCAGAAGCACAAGTACTCGAACGTACAGGTGCAATGATAAACGCACTGGCAGCGGCATCACAGGCACATTGTGTTATATCAGCTGCATTCTCAAGAAAAACAAATTAACGTGAATTATACACAATTTGTTCAAGGAAAAAAAGCTCACTGAACAAAACAAAGTCACAGAGTTGAGATGAGATGATATTGATTCCAGTTCACAATTAAAGGCCCGATTCTACCTGTCCCCCCACCCCCCGTGTGTTTGGAATGGAAGAGACGGAGTCAGTTCAGGCGGGGGAGAGCCGTGGATTTCTCACCTCCGCTCCGCGCTGAGTGCACCTCACAATGAGAGTGAGGGGAGATTTCACCACATCCTTCAGCTGCTCCCTGAACTTAGTCTGGGTCACCGCGTAAAGAGCCGTGTTTGTACAGCAGCTCAGCAGCTGCAACATGAAGCCCAGTTCCAGTGCGGTCCCAGGTGGAAACGCAGCAACACAAACGAATCACAGAATTCACCGTAAACAGAGCCCACAACAGGATGAAATTCCCTGACACAACCCACAGTAAAATGAGGGATTTCCTGCGGCTCTCCATCTCCGGGTCTCTGGGACTGACCCCACTGCTCCGACCCCGGAGTCTCCTGCGACCCTGTTCGATATAAGGTGAATGCGACGGTGAACCAGACAGAACAGCCCGTGGGTGAGTAAAGCAGGACGGCGTGGCTATTACAGACGGAGCTATACCTCACGAAACCAAACGCTTTCGGATAGAGAATCGGAATCTGCCTCAGTATCAGGTCGAGGACAACGACCAGTAGATACGCCGTTGCCATGGCCACCAGGTAGAAAGTGACGTCTTTGGAAAGACCGCACTTTCCCCGCGACAGGACCACAATCGTCAGCACGTTCACTGTGAGGAGGGAAATAAACACAAACATGACAGCGGGCTTGGAGCAACGTCAGCAGATTCACACGGAGGGGAATCAAATGTAGAAACCTGTTCTTGGATTCAGCGTTGGGGGTGGTTGTACCCGACACCGGGGTTTTCTTCTCCAGATGGGGTTTATAGATCAGTGAAATCAACCAGTAACTGGAAAATAACGGCAACACCTCGAGTAAAAGACAGGCGAGTATCAATGATTTTGTGGTCCGGTAAATATGTCTGACGAGTGAAGAATTCATTACGTGTTCCAGTTAATAAAGATTAAAGCCCTCACTACCTGAGCTTCGGTTGAGGTACAGGTGATATATTGACCCTGTCAGTATGCGGAATCAGCCGAGGGTCCTGATCCTGATCATTGCTCAGTGCTCTGTGAGACCGTCGCTGATCATTTTGTGGTGACCGGCGGTCAGTGTGGGTTGGAAACACGCTCATTCCTCCTGCTCTTTATACATAGACTTTCTGTCGGTTGTGGGTGAATCAGACCAGGGTTCTCCCCCTATTTATTACCCTGTGAGTCAGCGTCAGTGTGACGGGGCCGCCACCTGCTGCTGGTTCGGAACATGACGTAGCCACACTGGAGATTGTGGTGAAATTTGCCCAGTTCCCCAGAGGAGCAGTCTGATTCAGCCGCACGTAGTGACCGACATGGGTATGGAGGTGGTAGGAAACAACCAGAGGTTTCAGATTGAAATTTTACCATGACGAGTTTACTGATTTACGCAGAGTTCCGACAGCTGGCATCACCAGTCACGACAACAACGAGAAGACCATGGATTACAGGAACGACACTGCAGATGGCAACCGTTTATCGGAGAAATAAATGTAGTTGTGGTCGTGTCAGCAATATAAGATGTCAACATCGAGAAAGGAAGTTTAAACAACACGGAGATAAACGCCATTCAAGGCGTTTATCCCCGCCCACGGACCAGGTCTTGTTTGACATCTTTCTCAACCGGAGGTCAGTTAGTGAGGATGTTCCGCTATATGAACTGGCACACATAATGAACAGTCCACCCACCAGACCTTTTTACCGGTGTCCGTGACCACTATTTCTCACCTGTTTGTTGGTCGAGTCTTTGTACAGGGACTTACCTAGAACGGCAACAAGAGCGGGGCTGGGATAGTAGACGGGCTGAATAGTCATGACTAAATGGAAGATCCTATCGCCAACTTTTAGCCAAGGACAATCCTAAAAAATGTAGTCAACATATGGGAAGACACTCTTCCCCATCGTTACATCCGACTCTTCTGTTTCCCGATCCCGACCCATTACTGTAACACCTGTTACGGACTCGGTGAATGCCCCTTTACGATAGAGCTAGTAGTGTGTGTGTGTGTGTGTGTGTGTGTGTGTGTGTGCGTGCGTGTGTGTGTGTGTGTGTGTGTGTGTGTGTGTGTGTGTGTGGTCCATAGTATGCTTTTGGTGGACATTTTGGCGTGAAAAAATCTGTAGGGAAGATTTTGAAACAATTTTATTGGCCTGGTTTGAGAAAAGAAGTGGTGATGTTTTGTCGAACCTGTCACACATGTCAGATAGGTGAACCAAATCAAACACCCTCTGTGGCTCCGTTCAAACCTATTCCTGCTTTTGGGGAACCTTTTTCGAAGATGATTGTGGACTGTGCTGGCCCATTGCCAAAGTTAAGGCTTGAAATCAGTATTTGTCAACCATCATGTATTCAACTCCTAGATTTCCAGAGGCAGCACCACTTAGAAATATTAAGGCCAAGACTTTGTCAAAGGCTCTTTTTTTTTTACTTTGTTTGGTTTGCCAAAAGAAATCCATTCTGATGAAGGCAGTAATTTTATGTTTAATTTATTTCAGCAATTAGTCTATGAGCTGGTATCAAGGCAAATTGTATCATCTGCATATCACCCAGAATCTCAGGGGGCTTTGGTAGAAATTTCATTACACTCTCAAAAATATGCGGAAGACTTATTGCTTTGAAACCACAAAGGACTTGGACGATGATATTAATTTACTTTTGATTTCCGTAAAAGAATCAATACAGGAGTCATTAGGATTTAGTCGGTTTGAGCTTGTATTTGGACATAGGGTGAAAGGGCCTTTAGAATTATTTAGAGAATAGTGGGTTAATGAGGAAGTGTATTTGATCTGTTGGACTATATCCAAAAGTTTAAAACTCGGTTGGAGAGAGTCTGCCAGCTGTCGAGAGAGAATTTGTAAACCAGACAGATGAGAACAAAGACATGTTTTGACAGAAGTGCTCGGCCTAGGACATTTGCAGTGGGACAAAAGGTGTTAGTACTTTTCCCAAGCCAAAACAATCCATTGCAATCTCATTTTCCTGGACCAGATCTTATTGAATCCCGAGTAACTGATTTGAGATACATAATCAAAACCCAGGTGGACGCAAGAAAACACAACTCTGTCAAGTAAACATGCTCAAACCTTATTATTAAAGAGATTCGGTTGTGGCCATAGTGGATGATATGAAGTTTGTTTCTATAATGCTTGATGTTGATATTGAGGAAGTCCAATTTCGACCAAATATTGTTCCATCAAAACTGAAAAAAAACAAAATATCCCGGAGAACCTTGAAACGAAGTTGGTCCATTTACAAGTTTCACAAAGACAACATATGAGAGAATTAATTTTAAAATTTAAAAATCTGTTCCCAGATGTTCCAAACAAAACATCGATAATTACTCATGATGGTGATGTTGGGGATGCAAAACCAATGAAACAACACCCATATCGGATGAATGTGGAAAAGAGTAAACTTTTCCAGGAGATTGAATATATGTTAGAAAATGATATCATGAGATATTCTACTTCAAATTGGAGTTCATCCTGTGTTATTGTGCCAAAACCTGATGGAACAGTTCGATTTTGTACAGATTACAGGAAAGTGAATGCTGTAACGAAGCCAGATGCTTACCCTATTCCTAGGGTGGATGACCGCATAGATAAAGTGGGAAATGCAAAAATTCTTACCGAGATTGACCTATTAAAAGGGTAATGGTGTGATCCATTAACAGATAGAGGAAGGGAGATTTCTGCATTTGTAACCCCTTCTGGATTCTGTGAATACTATGTTTTGGCATTTGGAATGAAAAATACTTCGGCAACATTTCAAAAATTGATTACTTTAGTGATTCATGGGTTAAAACATACAGATGCCTACATTGACGACTTAGTGGCAGGCAATGATACATGGGAGCATCTCATCTCTGCGTTAGAAATGTTGTTTGAAACACTTTCCGACGCTCACCTTACAGTTAACTTGGCTAAACGTGAATTTGACCATTCCACTCTAAGATATCCTGGTTATGTTGGATATCTGCTGCTGTTCAGGCAAAAGTTCAAGCAATATCTGAGTTCCCTGTTCCCACAGGTACGACGGCTGTTAGAAGATTTGGGGGAATGTTTGGACATTATCGCAAATTTTGTGAAACTTTTGCTGGTATTGCTCTTCCCCTAACTAATCTTCTGAAGAAGGGAGTGAAGTTTGTTTGGACATGTCCTTGTCGAGAAGCATTTGAGAAGCTGAAAGTCATTTTATACTACCATCCTCTGCTCAAATCACCTGACTTTGAAAAGACATTTTCGTTAGCAGTAGATGCCAGTGATGAAGCTACAGGATCTGTGTTGTTTCAGAAGGGTGACTTTGATGATATTGACCATCCTGTAGCTTACTTTTCAAAGAAATTTAATGAGCATCAAAAGAATTATTCCACCATAGAGAAAGAATTACTGTCGCTTGTTTTAGCCTTGCACCATTTCAGTGTATATGTTTGCACCGCTCAGAAATTATTGACTGTGTATACAGATCACAACCCACTGGTGTTTCTGGGCCGAGTCAAAAATAAAAACAGAAGGCTGTTAAACTGGAGATTAATTTTGCAAGAGTTTGATCTCATGATAACTCACATTAAAGGCAATGATAACGTGATCGCTGATTGTCTTGCCCGATATTAAATGGGAAACATGTATCTTTACTAGTCTGATCTTCTGTAATTATTTGGAACGAACATTATTAATATTATTAACTGTATGCGCTGTTAATTCTTTTTGAAAAAAATCTTGTCAGGTGGGAGGTGCTACGGACTTGGTGAATGTCCCTTTAAGGCAGAGTACGGTAGTGTGTGTGTGTGTGTGTGTGCGTGCGTGTGTGTGTGTGTGTGTGTGTGTGTGTGTGTGTGTGTGTGTGTGTGCGCGCGCGCACCTGTGTGTGGCGTGCTTACGTCCACAGAAGTTAACGGACGTAATGATGTTGTTGAAGTCAGTTTGTCAGTTAGAGAGAGAGAGAAAGAGAGAGAGAGAGAGAAAGGAGAGAGACACCAGCCTGCTAGTTTTCTCTATCGATGGATGAGAAACAATAACTATGTCTGTCACTACAATCCACGGATTGAAATTAGGAGTAATCCGGTGGAATTCACTTTGTTGCTGACCTGTAGAGGGAAACAGGTATTTGTGTGGACGGCCACAATTCGGAAGCTTCTCTGAGTGAGGAAGTCACTACCGAGTAAACATTGAGGTGTCCTTTGGGTTCCATCGTGAAACCTTTGGATTTCGTAATTACTCTCTCTCTGTTCTCTTCATCTACGTCTTATCTTCAGACAACGGTGGTTGTTGAAGAAGCCTTTGCTCATGTTTCACCTTACAGGTTGCTGTATTGAACTTTGAAAACTATTCCTGGACTTGGAGTTTGGGACTTTGCCACATACACACGACGAGTTTAGTTTTGGGGTTAATGTTCAAGGTTTAACGTTTTTACTTCTAACATTCTAACATTCTTACTTTTATTTTTCTTATTATCATAAGTAGTTATTAATAAAATAGTTTTTAACACTGAATCATGACTCATTGTGTTTCTTTTGTTGCTGGCTCGTGACAAAATGCAATCCTGGCGTCTCTGCTGACTGGGTAGTACTGAGACCCAGGCTCTGTGAAGAATCCAAATGTCATTATGCACTGACAAGGAAACATGATACCCAATACAAATCTATGTAGCCTTTGGACAGATGTGCAGATTATGATGCTCTGAGAACTATTCGTGTACCTTCTCCCTGCCCCGTCCCTAGCCAAATATATTCCATTTGGGCCCTAGCAGAACAAATTTCGTGGCAAAATAAGAGATAGTAGAAACATTCGGGAAGTCGGCCGTCCCAGCCTGTCCAGCCGTTCCAGTACATCCCAACTGTTTTCCCGCATCTCCATTTAACTGCACTGCTTCGATCTTCCGAGATGCCAGAATATCCAGAACTCTATCAGTATATCTTCTCAATGAGCTCAATTATTGTCTCTCCCTTGGATTCCAAGATAGTGAATTTCATATCTGCAATTATACAAATCTGTGTCGCTTGTCCCATTACTCCCCAGGCAAGAGAAACGCCAGCTTTGCATACTGCGGGCAGGGGTATGAATTTTGTCCGTTCCAATGATGAACGTCTCACTGTGTGATTGCACTGGGCAGGGTGCAAAGGACAGTTACAGGGCTGATTCTGTGCGACATGGTTTCACACAGGACACTCGCAGGCGTTCAATCCGAACCCGCAAAACATTGCGGAAGTGATCATGTTTACTTTGCTACACACAACGTCCTCACTGGTGGTTGTTCTGTGACATCAGGCGTTATGGGAACGGTATCAGCGACATAATTCACTGTTGTCACAGCGCCAGTGGCACTTTTGGCACATAATTTATTTTGGAGCTCTGAGTATAGATGAGAAGCCTGGACTTACTTGCATAACAAATCGCCCAAGTAAGGAGATAGCAAACCACATTCTTAGTCCATGGCTGACGTTATGGTAAAGGCTTCAGTTGGTGGGGCTGGTGGTGGGCGGCAGATTTAGACTCAGCAACGAGAAAACGCCAATGATTTTTCCAACTGCGGTAGAAGGGAACCTGTAGTTGTGGTGTTGTAATTCCGCTTCCTTGATACTCGCTGGTGGGACAGCGCACGAGTTTGGGAGATGCTGGACTGGGGTATCCTTGATAATCACAGAAGGAGAGATTTTCAGATGATACAGCATGTATCACTTTTCGACTGAGGTCGAGAAACGGAACGCTTATCCTACCTGAAAGTGCGCCTTCTCAAGAATGATACCAAACTCCGTGCAAGTGGTCGGCGTGAGATTTATCGAAGCAAGTGGAGAGATTTATCTTACGTTACGATCTTAATGTTGGGAAATTAATGGTGGAAATGGCCGCTTTCATCAACATCAGCCTTATGCATTATGGCGATATAATCATAGATTCCAGGCGGAGAAGGTCTGTTCCCTCTGACCTCTGGTATTCCATGTGTGCGACCACTGTTACCAAGGACGGTAGAGCGCCATCAACAACTGTCGATACCGAGTAACTGGAATCATGAATTACGGACACACAATTTTGGGCGAATGCGTTTGGCAACAAGATAATTACACCCGGGCACTTGCCAGGCAGTTAATGCCTTCAACAAATGCTTGGTAGCGGATGGTGGGGCAGGAGCTTCCACGGTAATTGTTTGGATGTCGCGAAGCTGTTTGAATATTCAGAGAAGGAGAGATTCCTTGTGTTTTTTGGGAGACTGTAATCAGTTGGATTCCGATCTGGATAGATTGACGTTATCTCCAAATATCGCTTATGGAGAGGATTTGTGAACGATCTGAAGCAGGGTGGTGAGCGGATATTTCACGGAGCTCTTCACCTGCTCTCTAAACTTGGACTGAGTCACCGCGTAAATAAATGTGTTCGTGCAGCAGCTGAAATTCTGCAGCAACGTTCCAACTTGTACAAAGATAAACTCAGAATCAGCCCATTCCAGGCCTGTGATCAGATAATAGATAACAAAAAACACTCGTCAGCCACAGGAAAATAAAGCTGCCGGGGAGGGTGAAGAGCAAAATCACAGGCCTCCTCCTGCTCTCCTTATCCGGGTCACTACGGTTCTCCCCCTTGCTCTGACCCCTCAGCCCCTTACAGAACCGACTGGCCACTGAGATGTGCCTGACTGTGAGAGCGTTGAGCAGCAGAAACTACAGAGAAGGGAAGGGACGGAGTTAAAACCGTATCGAACCAGTCAAATCTCACCCATCCAGGTTCAGTGAAATAACTTGGTTTCCATCGACAGAACCACGGTACATTGTCAATGATATCTCTGGGTCGATATGCAAAGTAGAAGGGAACGTTTTTCAGAGAGAGAACAATGCCGGTTGTTGCAAGAACCACAGCTGCAGTTTTCCCGGTGCAATATTTTGTCTTCAGCTTCTGACAACAAATGGTGACAAATCGATCAAAGGTGAACGTGACTGTGAACGAAACGGACCAGTCTGTTGCTACACGAGGCAGTGCACGGACAACAATGCACACGGGCGTGATGTCCAGGAAACTGAATGGGAAATAATAATAGTTAATCTGAAGCAAAATGACTTCCGTGATAATGACGAGTAGAACCGCCGTTGCGATAGCCACCAGGTAGCGAGTGGTGCAGGTGGAGAGACCGCGGTTTCCCTAGGACAGGATCGAAATCGCTGCGAAACTCGCTGGAGAAAGAGAATGTCACAAACGTATGATATCAGGTTTGGAATCCGGACAGTTATTGCAACAATAAGAGGACCAAATACGGCTCAGCCTGTCTTCTATCTGGTCGATTTCAAGGCAAAACAGAATCGCCAATTAACGGCGAAATAGGCAGGAGTACCCGGCCTTAGAGGCGGTTTTATCTCTCACTGGCAGCCTCCAATGACCGACTTTGCAAATTCATTTTGCGCTGAATGTACTGCCCTCTGTAAACGCAGCATCAGACGCAATACGAGGGTTATTTTCAACTGGGAGTTAAGAATACTGTTACAAGGCGACCGACACCAGCTAAATATAACATATACTCTGGTACCTGCAAACTATTCCAGTTGATCACCCACAAAATGTGTAATTCAAAGATGACGAAGGACCTCATTTACTCACCGTCACTGGTTCCGGTGACCCACTCCAGTTAAGGAGCCACACTGATTACAATGACTTTGTATAACTAACACCTGGTAACATGTCCAGTTTTGGGACAGCAAAGCAGTTGTACCCACAAAGAGAAGCGCATTACAGTTTCCGTCCAGTTCGAAAAATCTGAGGTTTATTTTCAGATAGCGAAATGTAATTCAGCACATTTAGCTGAAAGAAGTAATAGTAGGAACGGCGGTCTGTCGAATGGACACCGATTTAGACGGTTTATAACATTTTCATAAACACAGCGAAGACAGGTCACATCCAGAGGTAGACAATTTTAGTTGTTATGTTCACTTACAAGGAACACCAATCAAAGCAATAATCACATACAACATTTTATCGACAGTGCGGTATGTTGCCAGCATTTTCGAAGTGAAGCGTTGATGGAAGCAATTTCGTGCAATGAAAGTTTCACTCGCAACGATTTCATACCCTTCGGGATCGTGGTGGAGACACGTTGATTTCATTATATTTAAATAAATAGAATATTGTTCAATTATGTAGAACAAACAGATGACGACAGCGGATTTAAATCCTTTCTGTGACAGATCGTGTTTGGTTCTGAGATTTAATTGCGAAACTCGAAAAACGAAAAATGCGACGTCAGACTGACCGTGGACAGTGAGAGCGAGATTCTTCCAGTAATAGGACAATTCTTTCAAACCCCATCAGGTCCATCTCTCACTCACATTGTCTGATCGATGTCCTTCAATCAGCTTCATTCAACAATGCAATTCCAAATGCAGCTTCTCTCTGAGTGCACTGGATGCGGTGCTTAAAGGCGGATGTTGTGCACATCTGATCCAGGATGAAGACAAATCAACCTAATAGATTAACCCAATTTCAGATACAATTACACACATCAACAGAACGCTCTAACGTATTGTTGACCTGAAGAACAATATATACAGTATCTTCAGAATGCTCCACACATCGGTACTGTACTTCAGTGCACTATTGTGCTGCAGTCTCTCAAAGAGACACAGCTGATGACGCTCAGTCTGACTGCTCTTATTAAGTTATATCAGTTCATTAGTAGACTGTAACCGCCAAAATTATCGATTGAGACGCTCTATCAAAAGCTCAGAAACTCTAAATATATCAACGCTTTGTTGAAAAATGCGCTGAAGAAGGGCATTAGCAATCAGAGAGCCTGAATAGAAAAGTACAGATTGTCAATTATATCGAGTAACAATAGTGAACCCAGGCTGTAGATCTCATGTGCTTCCTGAAAATAAAACATATAACAGCTCAGCTTAAGGCTGCTCCTCATCTGGCATAAACCTTGAAATTGATCGCGGTGCACTTAACGTTTTCAGAATCTTCAAAAACGAAACTCGACTAACACCCACTCAAACTTAGCTACTTGCACACTGCAACAGGAAGCATACTGGGGAGCAAGGAAGTCTTCTATAAACTATCCACGTAAATTCCGACTGCATTCATGGACCGACCCTCCACATGCCCACCAATGGACCTTTTCCGTGAGAGTCAACTGAAAGGCGACGTATACGTCGTCTTGATACATATGAGGGATCGGTCTTGAAAATTAATGTAGCGTTCGGGGTTATGGGTTTTCATCCTCTAATATAGAACGATTCATACCGGTTGCAAGATGGCCATCGGTAAAACGTCGCGGATCCGTGGTTTGAAAGTCCAGCAACCGGTGGACTGATGCCACTCATCTGATTGGACATCCGAATCTCCTGTATGGTTTGATCATACTTGCCATCTTAGGCTCATCTGGCCCTTTGTGGTCGCCTCATCTCACCCCCAACTATTCCATGTTACAAATAATCCCTTTATTCTGGTCTACCTGTCTCAGCTGGCTTGCGCCAACACTCCTGTGCAGCCTGATCCATCTTACCTACACAGCCTCTGGCGAACAGGATGAATTGAGATTTCAGGTGTGACCATACAGGAGCATGAAGATAACTCAGGAGACAGCGGTGATCGAAATAAATGACAGCAACTGAACACGGGTGAAAGCTTGAAAGCTGGGACATATCGTCGCTTTTCCCCGGAGAAGATGGGTAATGTTTCCAGGAGATCAGTCAATTTGTTTTCCAAGTTTGACCACAGGTGGGATCGCGTGTGAGCTCAGTACCAAGGAATGAAACAAAACCCGACATTTCGGATCAGCAAAACGAAAAGAGGCGCAGTCAGAAGAACAACCAGAATAGTCACATCAACCAGGCACTCAGCTTACCTCGGAAATAACTAGAATGTCAATGTGAGTTTCTCTCAAATCACAAGAACACAAGAAAATTAAACCAAGTCACTCGGACTCTCAAGCCTGCCCGTTATGATCCTGTCTGATGTACCCCAGGCCATAAGTGCCAGAACCCCATTGTTTCCACCCCCAGATGTTTTAAGACATTATCCACCTGAATGATAAACTCTTGTGGGCTGGAAAATACCAATGGTTCTCCACTCTCCGCGGGAAATAAGACAGAAACATCCGTTCGCTGCATTTCACAGTGCACGTTTTTAATCGGCGAAGCAAAACAGGACGTCCATTCATCCTGTCGGTCTAAAAATAGGCTTCCTCTGGCTAGATTTGGGGAGAGGAACCGCAGGAACCAACACTTCAGCAGATGTTGGGACATCACAGGAACACAAATAATTAAGGACTTTTGTGTATGCAGTTCATTCCTTAAAACTTGCGAAATATTGCATTGGACAATGGAGATCCTCTGAGGTCCTGTATGAGATGGCAACTTCAATCTTAATTTTTCAATACTTAATGGCAATATTACTCCACCCAATTGGATGATTCCCGAAATGACCTTTTAATTTGCCTAAAATACCTGGGCATTAATAAAGGATATCATTTTGAATTCTGTCAGGAAAGATGTAAGAAGGAGCATTAATTGCATATTCTTGGACGTAACTTTATCTGGAAATATCTTCGATGATTTATTTCCATTGAATATGACAATTCCCTGAGTCGTGATGAAATCTCCGTGCAGCGGCTTATTCCATTTAACTGTCAACTGAAAGCCGAAACATGGCTTGCATGAGATGACGTTTATCCTTGACAAATGATTCACGTGACACAGCACTAGGTTTGTGTGCATATGTACTTCTGAGTGAATGGGTGAGGGAAGGTGAAGCGAATGTGTTTAAGTCATCAAAACACGGACACCAGGCAGCAACTCATTTTGAAACAATCACGTGAGGTTATAAAGTGCGTGCGTATCTTGAATCATTGATCGGCTGGTAAGTAGATGGTTTGATGGACTTTCGAAATCGAAGGGCGGGGGATTAATTGCAATTACAATCACGGAATGCAATTATTTTGTTTAAAAATGGACCGTTTCAATATGATTCATGTTCACCTTTTCAAAACGTCCCCTTGTAATGTTGTTCTCTTCGAATGTTATCCAAGATACAGGTATGTAATTGAAAAAAGTTAAGAAGGTACAATCGCACAAATAAACTGCAAAATCCCATTGCACTTATGACGAGAGAATGGACAGAGAACACGTATAAGGAAATAATCATACAGATAGTAGGAAGCAATCAACAGTACAGGCGGGCACCTGCTGTTTGCTTCCATAATCCATGAGAATTTTTCAGTATTCTGCAGCTGCGATCAAGATACGGACCTCTCAAAAAAGAGCGACTGCATTATGGAACTCACCTATTCATAGAATATAAATTCTAGAACTTTTATTTTTCTACGAGAAATAAAATGCTGCTTTACGAATATTTATTTTAATCATGGACTGATTGTTACTACAACTAACCACGGGAGATACTGCAAATAATTCCGTCACTGAGGTGCATAATCAGAATCAGGTTAATTATCGCTGACAGATAACGTTCAATTTGTTGTTTTGCGGTTGACAATTTATATTTGCCCATTATCTTAAATATCGCCACGTGATGTCATTATTGCACACCCAATCAAGAGAATAAGGATGATATACCTGCAAAAAATCGTATTTAGGGGACTATCTTTGTAAGATCATGTAAAATTGAATTAATTTCTGTCTCAAGATAAGCACAACTCCACACTTGTTGTCAAATCCCACCTGATGTTTCCATTACATTTATTATTCGACACATGGTGATTAAAGGAAATAACAGAGAGACAAGCCCTCGGTTACAGTTACGCTGCAAAACCAGTGGAAACCTTAAAAATACGAGGGGCACAAACATGAAAACTATCATGGGAAAGTGGACATCGGCGATTCGCCCTCAAAACAAGGAAGAAATAGCTAAAAACGACATTTTAAATTTTACAATATTTATGCTGAAGTGAAAATATTCATGGTTTATTATTGCAGTTGCATATTAATCGGATGTCACAGTGTTTCAAAATGTTGATTAAAACGTATTCAATTGGCGATAAATAAATATTACCAGAGCATGGTATCGAGACCATTGACTTGTTGTCATTCTGGTCAGAAATGGTGTGAACTGCGGGAAAAGGGTTGAAGCAGGAATGAGTTTAAAACGCGCAGGCTGAGAAGGTCAGATAATGAGCGAAGGTCGACCAGGTAAGATTCTTAATCCCGGTGAATTGGTGAAAAAAACATCGATTAACAGACAAAGAACAATTGATGTGTAGAAATATCTGAAGGTCCCTGTCAATGAAAAGAGAAAAATTGTGAAAAAAGGACATTAGAGTGCACGTTGGAATTCCGGGATAAGCGGTGACTCAGATCGAGAAGACAATGCATGAATCAGATCAATTAAACATGTAATCTTGAGTGAAGGATTAAAATATATTGTGAACTCGAGGTACACACTGACATGTGCGGTAAGTGGGTGCCGGCATTAAGGAAGATCATGGTGAAACAGGTCAAAGAAATTTGGCACATCCTCTATCACAAACAGCAGCATTTATCGATGCACTACAGAAAAAATCCTATCTAGATGCATCACGGCTTGGTACGGCAACTCTCTGCTCAGGGGTACACGAACTGAAGAAAGTTGTGGGCACAGCCCAACACATCAAGGAAACCAGCCTCCCATACGTGGACTCTGTCTATACCTCCCATTGCCTTGGTGAAACAGCCAGCATACTTAAAGACCTCACCCACCCGGCAAATTCTCTCTTCTACCCTCTCCCATCCGGCAGAAGACATAGGAGCCTGAGGGCATATACAACAGGCTCAAGGACAGCTTCTATCCCACTGTTATAGGACTATTGAACGGTTCCCTTATACGACGAGAGGGACTCTTAATCTCACAATCTACCTTGTTCTGACCTTGCACCTCATTGTCCACCTGTACTGCACTTCCTATGTAGCTGTCACACTTTGTATTCGATATTTTTTACCCTGCACTACCTCAGTGCACGATGTAATGAACTAGTCCGCACAAACGGTGTGCAAGTCAAGTTTTTCTCTGTACTTCGGTTCAAGTGAAAATAATAAATCAATATCAACACCGAAAGCATTCCTGCAGAAAAGAACGGGCCGACGATCCGGTGAATGTCCAAGATCTAGAGCCAGTCAATTGGTTTGATGCTGATGACAGTGATGTTGTTCGGAATTTCAATCAAACAGGAAATGAAACAGCATAGGATCTCTCAAACATTTTCTAATACACTGAGTCTAGTCATATCATACTGTGTGCTGCGGATCACTTGAAACGGACTAGTATTTGGAGTGATTGGTTTCAGATGTTGCCGGCGAATGCCAGATTAGACGCAAGCTGCTCGTGGTAGAGCAGTTCTGAGAAACAAAGGAATAGTGGGAAGAATGACGTGTCAGGGGCTATAAGTCTGATGGGAGACGAAGTCGAATCCAAGACTATCATGAGCTCAATGCATCTTGCCGTCTCCTCAAGACTACATTTGCCAAAGTGATGAGATTTATTCAGGAGGAAGGAAATGAATGGACCAATAATTTGTAAGCCAACAAGATAAAAATCTCCCAAAACGATGGAAGAATGTATTTATTGATCGAAGGTCAGGTTTGGAAATTTTGATTTAGAAGAGCTGTGTGGAGGTGTCATGGCGAGTTGATTTGAGATGAACTTTGAAATTGAACTTTTATTACTGAAACGAAGGCGTTTAGTGACCGCTTTCTACCGCACTCTGATGGGAGGGAAGTAACGGCCTCCGTTGACATTTCCTCAGAGAGCAAAGATGGAGAAGAAATCCTGAGAATTGATAGAACAATGGTACATTCTGGGTATTAAAGAGAGGGATTCTAAATGCTGAAGCATGGATTAACTTTGACAAACTCTGTCGATCCAATAACACTGTTGTTTTTTTATTTAAATTTGCATGTGGAGAAAGAACAGTATCACAACATATCTGAATTAATATCACTGATGGACACGGTAGTGTACCGATTAGAGTAAGGCTTTACAGCGCCAGCGACGCTGGTTCAATTCCGGCCACTGTCTGTTACGAGTGTGTACGTTCTCCCCGTCTGCGTGGGTTTCCTCTGGGTTCTCCGGTTTCCTCCCACATTCAAAAAGATGTACAGATCAGGAAATTGTAAGCATGCTATGTTGGCGGCGGAAGCGTGGCGACACTTGCAGGCTTCCCCCAGAACATGACGCAAAAAGATGTATTTCACTGTATGTTTCGATAGACATGTGACTAATAAAGATATCTATCTATCTATCTATCTATCTATCTATCTATCTATCTATCTATCTATCTATCTATCTATCTATCTATCTATCTATCTATCTATCTATCTATCTATCTATCTATCTATCTATCTATCTATCTATCTATCTATCTATCTATCTATCTATCTATCTATCTATCTATCTATCTATCTATCTAATCTTATTTCAGAGTTCGTTAAAACCGGTATAACTAGGAACAAAGAGAATGATTTCTCTTGGCGAATTTGTATCTTTGTGGAAGTCAGCCAAATGATTACTTGGAGTTGTATGACGATCACGTCCTGCTGTTGGGAAAGCTCAATGGGCTATCAGGTGTGATAGGTTACGAGGGAGGCATCTGACTGTGGAGATACATGGTGAATTCACAGTTAACTTACAATCGGAAATCATGAAATTATAAATTCTGATCCAGACAGAGACAGAGGTAAGTGGTAATGATAACATGACCTCTGAAAAGCAGAAATAAGGCAATGCATGAGTATAAAATGTAAGTGGGGGAAGATGCCTGTATGTCATGGGCAGAGGAATATGGAAGAAAATCTGAGCCAAATATTGTTCTCGCTGAAACTGAGGGAGCGTCCCTTTTCTTTTTAAGAAACACAGAGACCACTATGTTCTATCGATAACGATTTGAAGGACTGGAGAGGACGCCCATACTTCTCACGAAAGGAGGCTGATTGTCCGAAGGAGATGTGGTGACCCAATGACACAAATATACTGTTGGTCCAGACTCAGAACAATGGAACTGGAGCTTTCCCGCACCATCGATTCGGTCTCCGCTATTCGTGTACAATAAATTCAGAGGAAGTAAATGGATATGAGGGAATGCTGGATGCTGACGGAAAGTTGAAATCAGTAGAGTTCTCCCAAGTGCTGGAAATGTGAGCTGGCGAAACGGGAGGCGGGAATAAAACTGCCGGTTGGATGAAACAAGTATCTGCGCTGATCTGGAGATCAGAGCAGTGGGTCTGTATGTGGCTTCACGGTCTCCATTACTTATCTATGATCACCAGTCCTCTGTCGTGAACGGGTTGCATCAACAGTTTGCGCAACAGTCATATTGGAGCGGCAGTTACCATCAGTAGATGCGAGTGACGCTCCGCCATAAGCGCGGTTTATTTAACTACGAGAAAAGCCGGAAAATCAACAGGGAATCACCACTAATGAATGAACCCAGATTTATATGGGTCTCCGAAGTCAGGGACCGATCAGAATGAAGAAGATTGGAGCAGACTTATCCCACGAAAGTGCGATAGTGAAGGTAAAGGCGACACGAGGAATGCTCCAATTAATCAAAGCGGTAGAGCTATAGGCAAAGGATGCAAACCAGCACATTATTTTGGAACACAAGGCCGAAACCCGAGTCCCAAGTCAGTCACGTCAGGCTTTCGAGAAGACGTTTAATATTCAGAAGAAACACTGTCTGTAACAGATGGAGACGAGTTAAATTAGGGAATTGATTAAAAATGTTCAATGATATGTTTACGGAAACAATCCTGAGAATTTTAGTTTCTGTCCGTTGAAAAGTCCTGTCCATATACACCAGCTGACAGTTGTTCGCAATTAACGTTGAATATGCAGGAATGCTTTCGGTGACCCCATATATGCAGGCAAATAATTCCCCATTAGTCCCATACTAGGATAATAAATGATCAAATTGGAAGGTTATATCAGCATTACAATTCTACCGAACGAAACACTCCGCTGTGGAATTAACTGCCGTTGGTGAGGGAAGGTTCACTGACAGTGTATCATTTGACAAAGCACGTGTCCAACAGTTCGGCCTTGGTGGGACACGGGAAACATTCCTTGTGCGTTTAATCGATCAGCCGAGGGAGGCGGGCGCAGTGTTGTGTGTGCGATGCAGCCAGCAGCTAGAGAAAAAAAAACATGCTGCAAGTAGAGAGGACGGCGAGTATCTTGTTATCACACGATAAACACTGACCTCGGAGGGAGGAATAACATGCCCAATAAACCAGCCTGACTTTTTCTTTGTTCAATGTTACATCACCACAACGGGAGGAGTGCGTATCAGGTAGATTGGCACTGGAATGAGTGAGAAGTTTGAATCGATCAATGCGTTTCTCCAGCGAGCTGGATAAGAATAATGAGCTGTTGTGGGTTGGGGGTTGTGTTGTTCTCCGAGGAACAAAATTGATCATTTTACCAGAATAACTTTTCATATTTCTTCGCCATGAAAGATCTTTTCATCGCGCAATGGTATAGTTGACAATTGCAGGCTGCTTCGTGCACAGAGGCCGGAGTCACAGCGACAGGATAAAAGTTATTTATCAAATAGAAGTAAAGAATAATGACAACATTATGCAAGAACACTATCATATATAATAGAAATGAAAGCATTTACCGGCAGGCTGTAGAAACCGTTATGACTCTTTGATGGGAGTTTCAACTACCTGGTGGGTTCCTTGGATGGGTTAGTGAAGTCCCCGAAGTGGGAGATTTGGACAGCGTGAACTTTTGTGTAAGGTCAGCGTGCACAACATGATACAAGTTAACAGAATAGGACAAACGTGAATTTCTATCCCAGCAAATTCATCTGCCAATGAAGAATAAATATTCCACTGCATTGTTCTTGACGAATTCTCAGGGACAATGAGCATGGCTATTACCGTCCTTTGGTCAGCACAAGGACACGCAGGACAACTGCGGAGATACGGCAAACGCTTTAGTTATAGCCTTATAATCAACAGTTTATGTCAAGATTTCTCTGAACGCAGCGACTTTGGAGTAATAGACGTCTCTCAATATGGAAGACGTCGAAAGGAATGTGCTAAAGAGGTATAACTACTTCTTGACGGAGAACAAAATATGTAGAAGGCCGTTTCGGAGACCAGTGATCCATGCCGAAATGCATTGTGGTGGTAATTCTGTGAAAAACATGTTCATCGTATGAGACCGGTTTGGAAAGAAAAGGCCTGTTGAATTCGAGTAACCTGCAGAAAGAGATGCTACTTATTAAGCATTAATTGACTGAACTAAATGTGTGCTTTATTATCAATGTGTATTACTGGGAAACAAGAGGTCGCCATGTTCACGCAGGAGGAGTGATATCAGACGTCGCTGATCGTGAAACTTCTTGCTTCGATAACTTGACCTTTGTGTTTCTGTGGACTTGTAATTCAACTTCAAAATGAATATACAATGTCATACCTTGAAAAATCGGAGAGCGTGTATGGACCGCAAATCAGAGAGAATATGGCCCTCTACCTGGGACTTATGAAAGGAGAAAAAAATGAACAAATGAACTGTTGTTTGATCTGGAAACAGACCGAGACGCATGACTTCTTCAGAACAAGGCCATTCAAAAGCTTTGTGTTAGACCATACATGAGAGCGAGATCAGAATACACAAGAGTGTGGGATCATAAAATAATGGAGATTCTTAGTCAGAATACACAGGAGATCCTGCTAAACCTATTTAGGAGAGTTGAATAAACACAAATGAGCGTGTTGTCTCCGATTAAACAAATAAAACCAAATCACACAGAAGACATGGTTCAAAGAGTGAGAGCAGAACAAACAGGTGAGGAAGATCAGATCAAAGTGCAAGTTGTATCAGATCATACAGAAGAGTTTGACAAGACCGTGCCGAAGATTGAGATCAGAACAAACAGACGAGGTGCATCAAATAAAACGGGAAATGGTTTTCAACCTTACAGGAGAGTGGATTTGGAGTACACAGAAAAATTGGATCAAAGCATGCAAAGAACTGGGATCAGTCCATCTGGGAGAGAGTAATGAAACCATGCGAGAGAATGTAATTAGACCACAATCAGGAGACAGGGACCAGACTCTTTGTAAGAGTTGGGTGATACATTCCGAAAGCGTGTGTTCAGGCCATACAGGAAATTTAGAACAGACCACATAACAGAGCGGGTCCAACAATATGAGGAGACATATCAGAAGATACGGAAGAGCCAAAGAGATTATAATTGGACTGGATCACGCCAAACAGGAGAGATGGATGAGAACAATGTTGGGGATGGACCACAGAAGGGAACTGGATGTATTCAATGTATTAAGAGTCAGATCAGGTTACGAACACGATTGGAATTTATCAGTTGAATGTGAGATCATTCGGTGTCCATTTAACCCACTGTTGTTTTGAAATATAATATTCCAGGGATTAGTATTGTTCTCAGAAGCTCCAGTATATCAGTGTATTGTTTTCGTCTGAGTGACAGTGTCAGTTTGTTACAGGATGTAAATTGGGGAACAAATGATAAATGATTTCTTCAATCCATAGACACAAATTCCACACGTTTCAATAGGGCAGCGACATGTCCTGAGAAGGAAAAATGGCATTTGGAATCGCACTGCAAAATAAGAGGTATTACCCACACGATATGAGAATGGACAGTACTCCTATTGATGGAAGAATGTCGCTTTCATAATTTTGACTGTTGTGTTATCAGACATCTCGCTTTTGCAATTTTATAATTATTGTTATGAACTAAGCACAATCTGTCCCAGAGGGATTCAACTCGACTGGCATCATGTGTTGGAGCACATTTTACAATCTATATTTCAACTGTGTTGTACATGAATGTCCGTGTGGATACGAGAAAGGGTATAACATCTTTTGGAATGCTATCTCCTCAACTTCCGTTTTGAAATATTCCCTGAAACAGAAAGATCGAGTCCGATTGACAGAGAAAATGCTGGAAACATATTACATTGTCGAAAAAATATTGTATGCGATGATTGTCGTTATTGGAGTTCCCGGTGAGTGAACGACTCAACTACTCAATTTACGTTGGAAGTTGTGAGCTTGCTTTAGTCCATTTATGAAAATGTTATCAATTGTCCCGGTGCTTTCCGCCATACAGAAATGCTGTCCGTGAAATGTGTTCGAAAATTAACTGTCGTGAACAACAACTCATCTAATACAAGAATGTATAACTGAGAGAGATTTAGAGAAAAAAGGTTCACCGGTCGTGTGTTGTAACAATTGTCTATGTGTCCACATATCACACTGCTGGCTGTTGGTCAGTACCGAGCTTACATCACTTGAACACTTTTCCGTGTGTTGTTGGAACTTCTTCTCAATGCAGTGTTGTACTCGGTGAGGAGTGAACTCAGAAATACATTTCTCCTGCCTTGTCACTGAAGCTAAATTTGCCCGCCTTGATGTTTCATTTGTTTTAGTCACCGTTGTGAAAAATATTTTTTTTAGATTTTTATTTACGGCGTGGTAACAGGCCCTTCCGGCCCAACGATTCCGCGCCGCCCACTTTAAACCCAAATTAACCGACCCGCTGCGCTACCGTGCCGCACCAGACAGTTAGCTCTTGGTTCGGTCCTCGCTGTCAGGATTATTCAACCCACCACCCACCCGGCACCTTGGTTTCCGCATGAAAATGGTCGGATAGGATACAGGTGGGTTCTATTCCATATTCGTTTTATGTAGACATAGGTCCTTCTGTATCTCTCTCCATTGATTTGCTGTTATTATTGAGGCTTGATAATTTCCCGAGGGTATATATTCAGTAACCCCCAGCATCTATTCTTTCTCTTTCTCTGGTGACTTTAATGGCAATTATGATCCTATCCCCGGAAGAGTGCGGCCTCTCCACCGGCACCACGCGCTACCTGGTGGCCAGGGCAGCGGTGGAACTGATTGTCATTATCACAGAGGTCATTTTATTTCAGTTCATATGTTATTTTCTAGTGACGTCAATCCTGTGTGGCGTGTTACTTACGTGTTACGTAGCGCTTCAATCGACTGTTCTGTTTGGTTTACCGTCACTTTTACCTTCGATCGATTTGTGTCGCCATTTGTTTCCAGAAGGTGAAAACAAAATATCACACCGGGATAATTGCAACTGTGGTTTTGGCAACAATCGGCATTCTGCTCTGTCTGAGAATCATCAGCCTCTGAGTGAAGAAAGCTCTTTTTATCTCCAACCTGAAGAGCTCCCGAATCTACAGCGTTATCAATAAATACTGACTGAGTAAACTGAACTTTTAATTTTTAGGAATGGGAATGGTTCCATTGAGAGACACAATGACCATTTGGAAGGCTAGAGTCTCAGATGAATTTCTTCTGTCTCAATGATCGTGAACTTAGGGAGCAGTCTCAGCTGTTCAGAATGGAGATCAAAAGAGCTTTCTTCACTCAGAGGTTGATGATTATTTGGAATTGCTCTGCTTGGAGGACTGCAACGGTTGTAAACTGAATCATATCGACTCTGAGGCGGGATATTAAGGTGAGGTTCCGGCTGGGGACATCGAGTTGTCAGAATGATACTGAATGTCGGAGTCGGTTGGAGGAACTGGTTGATATACCCGTGAAGTTATTCATTGTGTACGTATGTCCCTTAAGTCCTCGTAATCAATGACCCTCCCGCAATGACTATCGTCTTTGATACATTGCCTATAATTCCCGGGGTCACGGGATAATTGATTCAAATTGCTCAGTGCCAGTGGCCCTGATTACACAGTGACAGTGGTTACCGACACTGTATCTACAATGTGCGAGGTTAGTGGCAACATGGTAATTGCCCATCGTGGATACAGGGCCACTGCCAGTGGACATCGTTTAAAGTCACCAGGCATCGTAATGCAGTTCACTGGCGACGGGTATTGTCATTTGAGGGACACAGCATACGGCGATTTACTGGAACGGCCGTAAGGGTGAAAGCAGCCGCTCTGATTGGTTGGATGCCCGGGGAACTGGTCTGAGGATTGTTGATGAGGCGGCGAATGAGAGGAACTCGAGCCCGGATTGATGCTGTCAAAGGGTTGTTCTCAGGATGTGTTTTTTTCTGCAGAATTGAAGCACTGAGATGACCGAATATTTCACCGCGCTCCCTAGCTGCTCCCTAAACTTGGACAAAATCGTGACGCAAATAAAAGTGTTCGTGCAGCAGCTGAAATTTCTCAGCAATCGTCCGACAAAGTGAAAGATACATTCGGAATCATTCATTTCATCCTCTGGTCTTCTGATTTGATAATTCACGAATTCGACAACAAATGCCAGCCACAAGAGAACAAAATTGCCTAAGAGAGTGAGGGGTGAAACCACAGACCTCTTTCTGCTCTCTATCTCCTGGTCACTGCCGTCTTCCCCTTGGTCTGACCCCTCAGCCCCTTCCGGACCCGACTGGCCACTAAAATGTGCCTGACTGTCAGAGAGAGATTTATTTTTTTAAATTTTATTTACAGCGTAGTAACAGGCCCTCCCATGCAGACACGGGAGAACGTCCAAACTCCTTATAGACATCGACGGGAATCGAACCCCGACGGATGGCGCTGCAATAGCGTCGCGCTAACCGCTACGTTACCGTGCCGCCCCGCATGAGCAGCACAATTATAGAAAAAGGGAGCAAAGGAGTTAAAACCGTATCGAACCAGCCAAGTATAACCCAGCCGGGTCAGTGTAATAAGTGTATTTCCAAACACAACCCCAGAGAACATTGTCGATTATTTATCTGGGTTCTTCTGTGAAGTAACGGATTCCAGAGATGAAATCAAGTTCCACTGGATTAGCTCCCGAATCTACAGGGTTGTCAATGAGTGAATAAACTGAAGTTTTAATCTTTAGGAATGGGAATGGTTCTATTGAGAGGCACAATGACGGTTTGGAAGGCTGGAGTCTCAGGTGAATTTCCTCTGTATCAGTGATCGTGAACTTAGGGAGCTCGTCCAGTGGAACTTGATTTCATCTCTGGACGGCAAA
Organism: Pristis pectinata; assembly: GCF_009764475.1. NCBI lineage: Eukaryota > Metazoa > Chordata > Chondrichthyes > Rhinopristiformes > Pristidae > Pristis > Pristis pectinata. The sequence goes on from NW_026262575.1 coordinate 113,894, forward strand.
TACATCCGTTTCTATCTATGCCTGTTAGCGTGGTCTCGCTGAGACGCAATTTTACTGCAGTGAGGCATTTTTGTTCTTCTCCTCATTTCATCTTGCAATAAAGACTTCGAAAATTATGTTTGTTCAATGAAATATATTTTCTTGCTGCTTAGGTGGGATTTGAGCCCAGGAAAATTATTCTTTGACCTGAGATTTTAAACTCAGTGTCACATTGCATCCAAGTATTGGCGGCTCAGCCAATTTTAAAGTCGACACGCCAGTATGGTCACGAGTTACACAATGAAAACTGGTACTCCAGTGAATCGGTGCATTGGGACACAACAGGTTCTCGGCAGACGAACGGAAGATACCTACAGAATGGTTGATGAAGGAATATTCAAAATATTTTTTTTCTCACCCACTTGAACGCAAGGAATAAAGATAAGTAAAAGGGAGCAAATGTTTGAATTGGAGCAGCGGAGAGATTGAGAGCTTGAGATATTTTCCAATTCTGAGATTTATTTGTGTGTACTGTGCAACACTATCCATGATGTCGGATATTATGGACACATGGTTACAAAATCCCAGCAATGTGAACACAGCATCAGTGTGAAATGGTGCATTCTGATTGGGATGAAATTAATGGAGTGCGATACAAAAGCAAACGTCAGAGTAAAAGCGTGTGCAGGAGCTAAAATTATTTGGTGGGCTGCAGGGGGTAGTACCATGATGGACAAGGGGGCTTCGCCTTGTTATTAAATCGAGTTGGTGATTATGTGTGTGACTGCGTTTGTGGGGTGGGGTGGAGATAGATTTAATTCCACAATTCTAAAAGCAGGAAGCAAATAGCTGGAATACTTCAAGTGGTCAGGCAACATCGATGGAGGTAAAGGGATGGTCGGCGTTTAGGGCTGAGACCCTGCATCAGGCCTGAGAGTGTAAAGGCAACATAGCCAGAATAAAGTGGTGACAGTGAGATTTCAGATAGAGGCTGGTGTGTGAAGAGTGAAACCAGACTAGTGGGTTGATAGGCAGATGGATCCCGTGGGGGGATGGGTGGGGTGGGAGGGCAGTTAAGATGCAAATCCAGGACAGGAAGGGAAGACAGATGATGAAAATACACTCAGTGACATCTTAGAATCCTTCGACATGCTTCAAATCAAAGGAAGAGCTGTGGACACCCCCATCAGCGCCAGCTCCGTCTGTCTTTTCATTGGATTCGTGGAAGAATCATTGTTCAAAATCTGCTGTGGACTTCCGTCGCAACGCTCTCTCCACGATATCGACGACTGCATTGGTGCTGCATACCAGGATCCGTGATTTCAACCAACATCCTCCTTGCCCTCAAAATCTTCTGGACTGCTTCTAACATTCCCTTAATTTTCTTGATCTCTCTCTCCCTGGATATAATCTATCCACCGAAACCTCCCATAACCTAACGATTCGCAGAGTAAACTCTACGACATCTCTGTAAACACTGTTTCATGTAAGGACGCCACACGGTTTTCTCCGTTTCGCCGTTTCCCCCGCATCTGTTCCAAAGAAAAGGATTTCCACTCTGAAACACCACCCTTCTTTGGAACATGTGAATTCCAATCTGCAGTTGCGGATGAAACTATCACACTCATTTTCTCCATTTCTCGCCAATCTGCTCTAATCTCTTAACGCTAACCTCTCTCCAGAGAGAAAAGAGTATACCTTATCCTCACCTTTCACCCCTCTGCATCTAGCATATCACCCTTTATCCCATCTGTCATATCCAACAAGACCACACTCTCCTTGACTCTACTTTCTTCCAATCCACCTCACCCCGTCCCTGGCACTTCCCTCTGCAACCGCATGAGGTGCAACATTTCACAATTCACCGTCCTCCCTCACCACATTCCAGGGACTTAAACAGCTTTGCCAGATGAGGCAGAGATTATGTGCACCTCCTCCGACCTTGACCACTGCATTCAGTGTTCGCGATGTGGTCGCCTCTACATCAGAGTGAGCAAGTGTGGAGGAGGCCACATCGCGATAGACCAGGCTACACTCTGTCGTTACACTTGGAAGTTATGCATATCAAGTGTGCTCCACCCGCAACTACCACCTTGAGCCCCCAGTTGCAGGCCTCTTCCCATTCCCACATCGAGCTGTTACTCCTTGGCATTCAGCACTGTCAGGACGAAGCTGAATGCAACCTATAAACAGCACCTCATGTGACATTTGCGGATCCTGCAGCCCAATGTCATGAGCACTGAATTTTACATTTTCAGGTAACCCAAATCGATGCGTTCCTTTTCCAATCCCAACAGTCCATACACGTTCTCGCACCCTTTGTTCTTCCAACTCTACCCGCTCTCCTTGCGAAGAGTCACTGTTGTCTCACAAAGAACATAGAACATAAACACGACAACAAAGTACAGGCCCCTCGGCCCACAATGGTCTGCCGACATTTTATTCTGCTCTATGATCGATCTAACCTTTCCACCCACGTGGCCCCCTATTGTTCTATCATTAATGTGTCTATCTAAGAGTCTCTTAAATGTCCCTGATTTATCTGCCCCAACAACCTCTGCCGGCAGTGGGTTTCCCGAAACCACCACTCTGGGTAAACCACATAACCTGACCATCCTTATATCTTCCTCCAATCACCTTAAAATTATGCCCCCTTGTGTTAGCCCCTGTCGCCCTGGGAAAAGAAGTCTCTGACTGACCACTCGACGTAGGCCTATTGTACACCTCTATCAAGTCACCTGTCATCCTCCTCCTCTCCAAAGAGAAAGGCCCCAGCTCACTCAACTTATCCTCATAAGACATGATCTCCAATGCAGGCGACATCCGGGTAAATCTCCTCTACACTTCTGTAATCTTACATATCTTCTCTATAATGAGGCGACTGGAAGTGAATACAATACTCTAAGTGTGGTCTGAACACAGTTCTATACAGCTGCAACATCAACTCGCTACTCTTGAATTCAATAAACCGCCTAATGAAGGTCAACACTCCATACGCCTTCTTAACAACCCTATAGACCTGTGTGGAAACCTTGAGGGATCTGTGGACATGGACCCCAAGATCCCTCTGTTCCTCCACACTGCTGAGATTCCTGCTATTAACCTTGTATTCTGCCTTCTAATTCGATCTCTCGAAGTGTATCACTTCACACTTAACCGGGTTGAACTCCATCTGCCACTTTTCAACCCAGCACCGCGTTCTATCAATATCCTGCAGTAATCTAAAGCAACCTTTTTCACGATCCACAACAGCACCAACCGTTGTATCATTAGCAAACTTAGTAATCCACCCTTCCACATCCTCATCTAAGTCACTTATAAAAATCACAAAGAGCAGGGTTACCCTGCGGAAAAATCAGATCTCTGAGGAACAGCACTAGTCACCGACCTCAAGGCACAATGCGCTCCATCTACCACCACCCTCTGTCTTCTATGAGCGAGCCAATTCTGAATCCACACAGCCACGTTTCCCTGGATTCCATGCCGCCTGACCTTCTGAGTAAGCCTTCCATGAGGAACCTTATCAAACGGCTTACTAAAATCTATGTACACCACATCCACTGCTCTACCTTCATCGATGTGCTTTGTCACATCCTCAAAGAATTCAACCGGCTCGTGAGCACCGCCGACCCTTCACAAATCCCTGCTGACTCTCCCTAATCAGCCTATGCTTCTCCAAATGCACATAAATTCTGTCTCTAGGAATCTTCTCCAGTAATTTGCCCACCACTGAAGTAACACTTACTGGTCTGTAATTCCCAGGGTTATCCCTACTTTCCTTCTTAAACAAAGGAATAAGATTTTACACACTCCAATCATCCGGCACTACTCCTAGGCCAGTAAGGAAAAGACGCAGCAATCTCTTCCTTAGCTTCCCTTAATAACCTTGGATATATCCCGTCCGGCCCCGGTGACTTATCTAGCCTAATGTTTTTCAACAGTTCCAGCTCATCCTCTTTCCTTTCCTCACCTCTACGTACACTCGCCATTCAGTCTTTCGTCAGCCATTCTCACAAACATCAAGCTCTCTGTGTTTCTCTCTGTCTCTCTCCCTCTCCCTGTCCCTCTAACTCTCATCCTTGATCGGTCCTACTCTCAGTCTAGTCATCCTCTTCACATACGTGTAGAACCCCTTAGGGTTTTCTTGAACCTACTCGCCCAGGACTCATGCCCCTTTCTAGCTATCGTAAGTCCATTCTTTTGCTCTCTCCTGGCTACCTTGTAACTCTCCAGAGGCCTGTCTCATCCATGCTTTCTGAACCTCAGGTAATCTTCTTTCTTCCTCTTGTCAAGATATTCTACATCTCGTGTCAACCACGGTTCCTTCAGTCTACCATCCTTCCCCTGCCTCAGTGGGACAAACTTATCCAGAGCCCTATGCATGTCTTCCTTAAACAACCTCCATATTTCCGCTGTGTGCTTCCCCAACAACACCTGTTCCTAACCTACCCTCCCGTTCCTGCCTAACAGCATCATAATTCCCCCTCCCCCAGTTAAATGTTTTCCCATATCGTCCGCTCCTCTCCCTCTCCACGGCTATGGTAAAAGTTAACGAGTTGTGGGCACTATCTCCAGAATGCTCTCCCACCGAGAGATCTGATACCTGATCAGGCTTATTGTCCAGTACCAGGTACAGTACGGTCTCTCCTCCCGTCGGCTTGTCCACATACTGTGTCAGGACTCCTTCCTGTACACACCAAACAACCCCGTCCCATCTCTCCCCTTTACACTAAGGTGGTACCAGTCAATATTAGGGAAGTTGAAATCACCGATGACAAAAACCCTACCATTTTTGCACCTCTCCAAAATCTTCCTCCGATCTGGTCCTTATCATCTCTTTTGCTATGGGGGTTGGGGGGGGTGGGGGTTCGGTTCTGTAGAATACTCCCAATAGAGTGCTCGCTCTCTTCCTGTGTCTGACCTCCACCCACACTGACTCAGTGGACGATTCCTACAGGACATCATCCCTTTCTGCAACTGTGACACTGTCCCTGATCAGCCAATCTACTCCCCTACCTGTTTTCCCTCCGCCGCTGCCCTTATTTGTAACATCTAAACCCCGGTATATGCTGCAACCATTCCTGCCTTTGCGGCAGCCGTCTCCATAATGGCCACCATGTCATAGTTCCATGTACTTACCTACGCTCTAAGTTCATCAGCCCTGTTCCTGAATCTTCTTCGCGTTAAGGTAGACACACTTCTGCCCATCCAACTGACTGCAATTTTGCACTTTCAATTGCCTGTCGTTCCTCATAGTCTTTCTACACTCTGCATCTACTTGTGCAGTAATTAGCCAAGCTCTGACTTATCACTCGGGCTCCCATTCCCCTGCCAAACTATTTTACACCCTCCTAACAGTTCTAGCAAACGTGCCCGCGAGAATATTGGTCCCCCTCCAGTTCAGAACCAACCTATCCCTTTTGTAAATGTCATACCTTCCCAGAAGAGATCCACAAATCTGAAACCCTTCCCCCGAACCAATTTCTCAGCCATGAATTTACCTGCCAAATCATCCTATTCTTACCCTCAGTGGCACGTGGCACAGGTAGTAACCCAGATATTACTACCCTTGAGGTCCTGCCTTTCATCTTGCTACTTAACTCCCTATATTCCCTCTCCAGGACCCCATCCCTTTTCCTACCTACTGTATATCATTGGTACCAATATGTACCACGACTTCTGTCTGTTCACCCTTCCCCCTTCGGAATGCTGTGCACCTGATCCGAGACGTGCCTGACCTTGGCACCAGGGAGGCAACATACCATCCGGGAGTCTCTTTCACGTCCACAGAATCTCCTGCTGCCACCCTCTTCCGATGGAATCCCCTGTCACTAACGCTCTCCTCTTCTTGGCACTTCCCTTCTGCACCACTCGACCAGGCTCAGTGCAGAGACCTGGTCACTGCGGCTTTCCTCTGGTAGGCAGATCCCCTCCACAACGGTATGCAAAGCGGTAGACTTGTTATTGAGTGGAACAGCACAGGGGGACTCTGCACCATCTGCCTATTCTCCGTCCTTCTTCTGACAGTCACCCAGATACCTGACTCCTGCAGCTTCGAAGTGACTGGCTCCCTGTAACTCTTCTCTATTTATTCCTCGGTATCCAGTGGCAGCCGAAGGTTATCCAGCTGCAGCTCCATTTCCTTAACACGGTAGGTAAGGAACTGCAGCTGTATTCACCTCGTGCAGTTGTAGTTATCAGGGAGACTGGATGTCTCCCAGAACTCCCACATCTCACAAACTGAACACACCACTGACTCTGGAGCCATTCTTTCTACTCTACACTACAGGAAACACCAAATCAAAGAAAGAAAGAATCTTACTGGAGACTTACCTTCGACTCTTCTCGCCGAAGCCTCTTGAACCAAAGCCTCAGCTCTCAACTCTAACACTGGCACATTCACACAATGGCCGCTCCGTTGATACTTTCCTTACTTTTATTTGCTGTTTTTGATAAGCCAATTAGCAGGTAACAATTTCCAAATGTGCCTCGTTTAACACTTGCAAGTTGAAACTGAACAGCTCAGGCACAGAGACTCGCCTCTTTTCAAACGTCCCACTCCAAATTTCGCTCCAACTCCTGACACTGCCAGTGCAGCTAAACCAGCACAGGCACAGAGATTCACCTCTTTTCAAATTTTCTGCTCAAACTATTGCTACAATTCCCAACTCTGTAAGTGAAACTCACCAGCTCAGGCACAGAGACTCACCCATTTCCAAATCTCCAAATCTCGCTCTAACACTCGACATCTAGACGCATCTGCCCATCACCAACATATGCATCCACCTGAGTCTCGTCTCTATTTCTTCACCTTTACAAACGTGCCGAGCTGATTCCATCGCCCTATCCTCCTTCCCTTATCACTTTACACAAATTACCTACTACCTTTAACTCGATACTTCCCTATTTCCCAGACTTGCTCAATCTATCCGTCGCCCCTTGCTCTCGTATTATTCCACGTATCACATGGCAGCCCCTGTCACACGCCTCCCTTTCACTTCCATACAGTGATGATCTTCCCCTTATTCTCTCAGCCCTAATGCATTGTCTTGTCTGGAAACATTGAGTTCCACCGCTTCCACAGTAACTCTTTAAATGATGAACATAGTTGTGCCATTTGCGTTGTCTGTTTGAGAAGCAGGTCAGGTCTCGTTGATGAATGTACTACTTTCCAATGGAGACGTTTTCTATCGGAATGTTTGTTTGCATTAATACAAAGAGCTACGCTTTGTGACGCTGTGAAAACATAACGCTCTTCGGCATCTGGAGCGGTTGGAACAGGTTGAAGCCGAGCATTCGCCTGAAGAGCTTGTCAGGTTGAAGTATTATTTCAGGTAGTATTTCCGGCAGCCACATCACTTTCAGGACCAATATCAGTACGCGAGCCCAGTTGAGTCCAGAACACCACGCATTTGGTCATCGAGTATAGAACACAGAACACTATATCACAGTACAGGCACGGCGGCCCACAATATTGTGCCGACATTTTATCCTGCTCTAAGATCTATTTAACCCTTCCCTCCCACATAGCCCCATTTTTCTATCATTCATGTGTCTGAGAGTCTCTTAAATGTCCCTAATGTATCTGCCCCTACAAACTCTGCCGGCAGTGCGTTCCACTCTGTGAAGCAATTTACCCCTAATATCCCCCTTGGACCTTCCTCCAAACATATTTTGATGTGAACCAGGGCATAATTAATGTAATAGATTTATTTTCGGTTTCAATTCAAGATCTATAATATTTTTGTCTGCCTTTATTCAATCCAATGTATTCATCTTGTAGTTTCTGTCTTGAACGGGATTATTATGTTTGTGGTCATGTGTTGGTTCGAGGACGCTGCTGGGCAGGATTGTCCGAGGGACTGATGTCGGTTGAGAAGAGAATCAGGCTGTTTGGAGAATCAATTCCTTAAGCTGAGGCAATCAAATACGCTTTTGTGTTTATTATGTAAGGTCACCCCGAGCAACTGTATTGGCCCGAGGAGTGTTATAACATTGGCATTCCGCATTAGTTTCAATTATTTTATTATCTTGGTGCAACAGTTTAATCTCATGTGATGTGAAACTTATTTATTCTGATTATAGATACAAATCACCAAATTCCTACCTACAAGCATGACAACACCTATCCTAAGACGGCGCCTTTGGTATTGCATCGTGGAAAGTGCAAGAAATTGCAAAACATCAGCAAATTAATATGAAATGGAAAGAAGTGTCTGATGCTTAAAACAGTATTCCCATAGCTGGAGGAATGCCGCACCTGATTACCATCGATTAATGTGATATATCGCTGCGTTCTCTTTCCATACACGTCTGTGAAGTGAACATAATCAGTTATTGCAGAAATTTAACTCGGTTGTTTATCTCATAGACTTTAACATGCCTATTTTTCACTGTGTTTAAATCTGAATATCCCAGTGGAGATTCAAAATCATATATAATCTCCGGGAATGCATCAGACAGATAATTTGATTTGAAGACCTTGCCGACAGCGTAAAGAGACGTATCTCTTCACGTCGAAAAAATGTTGGAAACTTATAACAACGCGGAGAAAATATTGTATGTGCTCATGTGCTCATTACCGTCATTGGAATTCCTGGTAAGTGATCGCAACAATTTAATTGTGCAGTTTCACATAAAATGTAGGTTTATTCTAATTTAGTAGTGTCACACTCTACCTCGTTGATGGTCTTAGTCAATCAAACCACTTCATGAACTTAAATATACTTCAGCGAAGTTGTACTTCAGTTTTATTCAGTTGAAGGAAATATACTTCTGACTGTAGCTTACGGAAGCTCGGAAAAGTTAGGCAAGTTGGGCTGAATACTGGCAGTTTGCCCTGCGGGAAGATTTTAATGGCAAAGGATAAAACTGGAGAAGTTCACTGAATATGATCTACTCTCCATATTGGAATATAAGGCAGTTGTCATTAAATCTCACACGAGGATATTACTGATAGTTGGTTGCTGATCGCGCTGGATCACTTTACCCGTTATTGTGCGCTGTCCTTCGCAGTTTGAATCATGTTTGTTTTCAAGTGGGAGTGGTCACGAGAAACAGTGGATATGTTCGTGCAAGAATATATCTGACTGTTCAATTCCAACGCTTGGGGTCCGTATCTGTGTGGAATAACTCGCACCAGAAACAATGAGATGCTATCAGCGCAGAATGATATTCAGTGTCCGCTATCAACAGGAATTGAACATCTTATGCTTGTCGTTCTGTTCTGGGAATTGCTAAATTGTACTTGTGTGGCTGACTAAACGGAGCATCACACCTGACGCCAGTGATCATGTCAACATAATCCGTTGCCTAATGCGACAATTCTCTTTCGCCCTGCCAGATTTAAACTAGGATTCACCCTGACATTTCACACCAATAAAACTCACCCGAATCGTCTGCCGTCATTTTAGCCCCGTCCTTCTTTCCAATCAGTGGGCCCCATGATCTCTGTCCTTGAGGTTCCCTGCAATATTAGTTCAGTCATGGAGAGAAGTGGTGGTATAACGGGTTTGAGTGGCCGATGTCAATGTTTGTGTCATATGTCTGTTCATAGATTCGGTATTTCACTAAGATGGCCATTGCTCCTTGTCCCGGACATAAACATAGGCAGTTTACGATTACACTGATGTACCGAGAAGAACAGGCAAGGGTCGCAAATTTCAATTAAGACAGAACAATAACCAAGTTTGTTTATCTATCCACTTACAAAATTCAGGTAGTTTCGCCGGCAGCAGTACCATAGTGGATTTCTAATCCTACTTTACGAAATGACTCGGTTGACTTGTCTGGCTGGTGTGGAGTGGTTCACTCTCATGTATGGTCCAGCTTGTTCGACCTCGTCCAGGAATCCCACTGTTGCCGGGCACATTTCGCCCTGAATCTCTCCGTATCTCCCGTCGGTTTCTGAATTTCCAGACTCATGGATAACATGTCTGGTCCCTGATTAATCTAGAATTCCGATTACATCTGTAAGCTTCATATATTGAAATGACAAAATTTCCTCCGAGGCTGCTGGGTCCCTCCTGCCATTAACTCCATACTTTCCTTTTTCCACTTTACTCTGAAATGGGCAGCGTTGAATACGTTGGAAATTGCCAAGATCTCCCTTTAATTGCAACCATTGAGCTGACCAGATCTGCCGTGCCTGTTTAACGGATAACATCAACCCTCTGAATGCATAAACACTCAGAATATAATTGTTCTGTAACTCCAATATTTGTCCCTTTCTCTCTCTGCAGTGAATTTAGTGGCGATTGTGATCCTGTCCCGGGGTACGTGCAGCCTCTCCACCTGGACCACTCGCTACCTGGTGGCCATGGCAGCGGCGGATCTCCTTGTAATTATTACTGAGGTCGTTTTGTTTCAGATCAATTATCATTATTTCCCAAGGTGTTTCCTGGATATCACCCCTGTGTGCCGTGTTGAAATCGCGCTCAAACGTGCAACCGTAGAATGTTCCGTTTGGTTCACCGTCACCTTCACCTTCGATCGGTTTGTCGTCATTTGTTGCCAGAATTTGAGAACGAAATACTGCACCGGGAAGCCTGCAGCTACGGTTCTAACCACCACCGGCATTCTGCTCTGTCTGAAAGATGTACCCATCTATTTCACACGCGAGCCTGCAGAACTTGTTGGCAACTAACAGCGGTTCTGCATTACCAAAGTTAGTTATTATACTGATCCAGGGTGGGTGGGATATGATTGGTTCGATAGCATTCTAACTCCATTAAATCCTTTCGCTGTAATTCTGCTGCTCAACACTCTGACAGTCAGACACATTTTAGTAGCCAGTCGGGTCCGTCAAGGGCTGAGGGGTCAGAGCAAAGGGAAGAACTGTAGTGACCCAGAGATGGAGAGCAGGAGGAGGTCTGTGGTTTTACTCTTCACCCTCTCCGGTAGCTTTGTTCTCCTATGGCTAACGTATGTTGTAGACTTCTTCTATTATAACATTACGGGAGCCGGACGAAATGAATCTGAATATATCTTTCAACAAGTCGGGTGCATACTGCAGAATTTCAGATGCTGCACGAATACATTTATTTACGGAGCGACTCAGTCCAAGTTCCGGGAGCAACTGAAGAATGCTGTGAAATGTCCAGCCATATTAATAACTCAAATTATTAGAAGACGAATTACGTGAGCACGGTTTGCGGTTTGTTCTGCCTCCCTTGACGTTTGGTATCAGGCATATGCTTCTGAACCCTCCCGCAGGTTATCGTGGGTTGCCTTATATCTAATTGTGGAGACTGTCTTCGGGTTGCGCATTGTTTTCACTGAGAGAGCCTGGTAGAATCGTGGTTGTAACCTAAGTCGCTGAGGCAGTGGTACTGTAGTAAAACAGTTACTACATTTTAGGTCACAGTTAGGCTCAGTTATTCTGTCCCTACAATACACACAGATATTGAACTGTGACGGTAATTCCTGGAGTCAATAAGACGGTAACTGCATTTCCCTGCGACTGTGAAGCCATATTCCTGTAATGTTCAGGCTCAGTCACACTGTGGCTCCACAATGTCAAGGCCCGATAGAACTTTTCGACCAATGCGAAAGGACGCCGAAACTGTATCCACGGTATTGCCATCATCAATCCAAAATGCACGATTGTAGGTTTTAGTTGTATTCTACCGTTCAGCAACATATCTCCCACAATACCCGTGTTCCTGTATTCATAGTTCTCTTGGTATTTGAACCCATAATTTCTGGGGGGCGGCACTGAAAGTGTACTGAAAACTCATTGGACCTTTGTCTGTTCTCCCAATGTTTAGAGCCAGGAGTCATGCCACTGCAATCCCCAACATCGAAGACATATGACCACAATTCCTGCCGTAATTGAAACAGTTGAAAGTGCACCCGTGTTCATGGATTCTGCTCCACGTTGCCCGTATTCAGCCACCCTTTACCCAATATGTATCGGGTTATTGATATTGTACCCACCATGTTCTGGTTTATTTAACACATACAAAAGACCTGATGTCACCGACTGCGTATCCGATGACGTTATGCCCGTAATTATCAAGAGTGAGCGAATTGCCTGCAGTGACACAGGGCCCAGAATGAAATATTGAAGTGAGACTGTATTCGCAGCGCACGGTGCTGATCATCAATTATCTAAAACTCAAAACAGGAGAAACGGACTCACCATTCAAGATATTCATGACCAATGACCTTCTACTCAGAATTCCCGGTGTCGGAGATAGTGCACCCAGAAAACCAGGACGATGAACCTAAACCTGCACTGTACATGATCAGGGAAACTGGATCCAAAATAACCCGAGTCAGATACCCTGTACACACAGTCCGCGTTGTCTGTGACAGAACATCCACAATGCCAAGTGTTACCGACCTTCTCCTCACAAAGCTGAAATCGCTGTCATGTACTAACAACGTTCTTCTTCACTCGGAGAGTGCCGACAATTCCCGGCGTCATAATAAAAAAATCATTTACAAGCATAGGAAACACAAAAGAAACGGACCATTGTGCCCCTCGATAATGTTCCACGATTCGGTGTACTCAGGACGGAGGTATTTCCACTTCCCGGCATTGCCTCCATATTACCAGAGTCCTCCAACATCTAATGAAATTAAGCATCGATCTCTAACTTCAATGCACACAGTGAATCACATCCCGCAGGAATTGATCTGGTGAACCTCTCCAGTCAACCTTCCAATCCATGTATACCCATCCTGAGCAAGGAAGGCCAGAAATTTACACTCTAGTCCAGATGCGCATTCCGCAGGGATCTATCGATCAGCAAAGTGTGATCTCGATCCTGAAACTCATATATGCGATTTTATGGAATGCAAATGATGGAAGTCCTTCACTGCAAGTTCATCTAAGGACCCAGATCCCATTGAAAGCAGGCAACTTTCAGACTGTCACAAAAACAACCTCTGCCTTCCTCTGCATTTTCTACGAAAATAGACTGAGTTATCAGAAGTGGTTTGCGAGGAGAATGAGTGGCGACCTTACAAAAATGTTTAAAATTTTGTGAGGAAAATATAAGGTGGATATTTACAATCTTTTCCCAGGGCGGGTGAGACCAAGACTGGGGGGCATATATTTAGAGTGAGAGGGGAAATATTTTAAAGGGACCTGAGAAACTTCACGCAGAGGGTGGTGTGTAGTCGACTGGAAGCACAACAGTGAACAACACGTAGCTTAATGAAATGAAGTCAGGGTGAGCAGCAGGCAAGAATAAAGTTCCAGCCCGACCAACACCTTCCGATAACTCAGGCCTTCTCGAACTGGAAACATCCTGGTTAATCATTCCTGCATGCCTTTCAGTTTAACCACAGCATTCCTGCAGCACGATGACCAAAACTGTACACAGCACTGCCACAACAACGACTTATGCAATTGCAACATAATGCTCCATCTCCGATATTCAATGCCCTGACTGAGGAAGGCTAGAGTGCTTAACGGTTTTTTCCACCACCCTGTGAACCTGTGACGGGGCTTTGAATGAACGATGCACTTGTACTCCAAAGTCCCTCTGTTCTATTAATCTTCCCCGTGTAAGTTGTGCTGTCATCCTGCACCGTATCAATACTCATTACTTTATGATTTTACTGCAGTAACTCCCGTGAATAGGGTTATATTTGCAGTGCGTCATGCAGCTACAGACTGTTCCGTCTGGATCACCTTCACTTTCACCTTTGATCGATTTGTCACCATTTGCTGTCAGAAGCTGAGAACAACGCATTGCACCAGGGAAAAGGCGGATGCCTTTCTGGCAACAATCGGTATGTTTCCCTGTCTGTAGAACCTGCCCATCTACTTTGCGTCAGGCGCAGCATTACACTGGCCCCGGGTGGCAGACACTTAACCGGTTCGATATGGTTTTAACTGCGTTGTTGCCATTTGTGCCATTCTGCGGCTCCACGTTGTGACAGTCCAGCACCATTTAGTGGCCAGTCGGGTCCGTAAGGGGCTGAGGTGTCAGAGCAAAGGGGAGCACCTCACGGACACACAGATGTAGAGCAGGAGGAGATCTGTGTGTCCGTGAGGTTCTCCCCTCTGCTCTGACACCGCAGTTTCATCCTCTTGTGGCTGACAACCGTTGAAGAATTTGTCCATTATCAGATCAGAGGAAATTCAGCAGACAGAATTGAGTCTGAAGGGATATTTCATTCTGTCGGCATTTGCTGAGCAATTGAAGCTGCTGCACGAACACATTTATTTATGAGGCAAGTCAGTCCATGTTGTCGGAGCAGGCGAAGAGTGCAGTGAAATACTCCGTAACCTCAGTGCTTCAGTTCATCATCAGAACGGCGCCCGAAGCAAAATCGAGACATGCCCGCAGTATCTCCATTCTGGGGTCCACCTCCTGCCATTCAACTCCTGATCTTGCAAGTGCCACGATCGGACGCATCACCTGTAAACGGCCAGCTCCGGGTCTCGAGCCGATCACAGCAGATACTTCCATCCCGGTGGTGTTCCAGCCAATGACAAGAGACGAGTCCTGCTCCACAGCATATCCGGGACAATGACTTGCTGCCCTCTCTGACCCAGGTCAGGAACTTGATTAGGGTAAATCTCATGTTACTGACCGTCTGTCCTTAATTTTCGGAGGTCGTGATTCTCAATCCATCCTGCGCAGCTCTGTCGAGATTGGTGTTGTGATCCTGATGTTTCATTCACATTGACCTGGTCACAGTCTCGCACAACACACAAGGTGATGATGATACCCCATCCAAATTCGGGTAGAAGGCAAGTACCCAAGACGACAGGAGCAATTGGTCACCTGATTACTCAAACCCCCTCTGCCGTTCAGTTTCGTCACGGCGGATCAATTCTTGCCTTCAATTCTCCTCAAAGAGTCATGGAGTTCTCCAGTGCATAAATAGGCCCCTCCACCCAACTGGTCCATCTCGATCACTGTGTTGACCGTACATGCCCACTGGCTTGCGTTTGGCCCGTAACCTTCGAAACATTACCTATATCTGTACATGTCCAAATACATTTTAAACTGGGTGACCGGTTCGCAGAACACTTGCGCTCTGTCCGTAACCACGATCTGCATCTCCCCGTTGCCGGACGCTTCAACGCTCCCCTCATACTATCATTCATCTGTCAGTCCTCGGACTCCTCCACTGCCAGGAGAATTCCAAACGCACACTGGAGGAACAGCACATTGTTTTCCGTCTTGGAACCTTTCAGCCAAACGGCATGAACGTTGAATTCTCCCACTTTATATAATCCCTACCCAGTTCCCTACAAACATCCCCGACCACACTTCTCCTCTTCTTCCCCTTCCTCGCCTCTTTTATCTGACTTTTCCCTTTCTCTCCTTACTTTTGACCCGTCCCCAGGTGCGACTGTTCTCCCCTCCTCCCCCGCACATACCTAACACTACCTCGTATCTGCATATATATATCACTACCTTGTGCCCAATCAGCCTCCCCTCCTTTGCCCATCTATCACTGCTCTGCATTTTCCTCCAATATATAATGAGCTTCCAATTTTCCTGTCTTCAGTCCTGAAGGGTCCTGACCCGAAACGTTGACCGCCTCATTTTCTTCACGGATGCTGCCTGGCCTACTGAGTTCCTCCGGCATTATCGTGTTATTCATCATTCCCATTTTAAACAATGTAACTTTACCTAACTCTGCCTCCTTAAGCATCGCGTTACACATACGTACCATTCTTTGTCTGCAACCATTGCCCCCCGTAGCCTTTAAATCTGTCCACTCTCACTTTAAACTCATGCCCTGTCGTTTTATAATCTCCGTACCCTATGTAAATGACAGTGACCATCCATATTATCTACGCCCCTCATGATTTATCAACATACGTAAGTTTACCACTCAGCCTCTTCATTCCAGAAAAGATAGTACCAGTATTTCTCGTCTCTCCCATAACTCAAACCTACAGTTTCACTAACATAATTTTGAATTTTTGCTGCATCTATTTTAGCTGAAGATATCTTCTCTAGCTAATGCCCACCACATGTGCACAAATGTGGTTTCAGAAACGTCTTCTACTGCCGTAATACGACGTTCCATCTCTCGTACTCTTTGCCCTGACCGATGAAAGCAAGAATGCCATTCAGTTTCTTCACTACCGTGTCTATCTGTTTCGCTATTTCCTTGGAGATGTGCAATTGTCCCATCATGTATGTCCTTCCTACAGCACTCTACGGGGATCTGCCATCTACTGTTCATGTCACAAACCTGAAGGCATTATCTGGCACTTGTCTGAGATCAATCTTTTTTGCCATTCCTATGCCCCATTTTCCCAGTTGCTCCAGATTGCTATCCACAATACCAGAATTTTTGGTGTCATACGTAAATGTACGAATCACGCAACCTACTTTCTCAGCTGAATCGTTAATATCCATGACATACAACAGTGGACGCAGCATCGATCCTCGTAACACAACACTGATCACCGGTCTCCATTCTGATATTTCCAGTACCACCCTAATGTCTTCTATTGAGCTAACTTGATCTTCCGGCGGCTGGATCATCCTTAATTGCACGTGATTTAACCTTACAGACCATCGTACCATGCCTACCTTCAATCCTGCCATTCGAGTAATACAGACCTCATTGGCCCATGGCTCCTTGCACGTCAGTGCTGCCACTCCCAGTGTGTTGGAATAGATGTAGGAGGAAATGTACTGTGAATTGATTGGGGAGAAAGGGACCGTGGATGAAGTGGGGAACAAATGAGTGAACACGTTGGTAAAGAAGGAAGGGAAGGAGTTGACAGGAAACAGCGTGTTGGAGAGGGTAATGGGGAGCGCTGGCGCTTGGTTGAGTCATCCGCCTTCAACAGTCTCCGATCACGTTCCTCGCAATCCAGACCGCCAGCAGAAAGAAAGTTGGCCACAACATACCGTCAGGTTCTGGTTATTCTGATTACTAAAAACCTTATCCCCATACTCCGAGGAACAAGCCAAGAACGTGGTTGAATGCTTTCCCCTTGTCTGGATAAATAAAACTCCATAAACAGCCAGAACAACCAAGCGACACAAAGCACCCGCTTCATTTGTGCCCACCGGCCATCCGAAACACTACGTCTCTCCGTTCTCGTTATCAGTGAGCGCCATGAGTGCCATACCAAGTATGCACTGGGGTTACTCGCTGATGTACAAACATCTTCCACCCAGACTATTAACCATTACCACCAATGAAGTCATGATCCACTTGCGCAAGAGAACACCACCATCTACATGTCTCCCACCTGCAGTCCCCATGACTTATCCCATCCACTTTCTTCAGCCTCAAAACAGCGTGGCTACAGTGTGTGCCACACATAAATTACAATGTGACTTCTCATCTAGACCGCTCATCCACAACTCCAAACCGGCGGCACATGTAGTCAGGAAGGAGGGAAACATAGGGTAACAGCATGTTCCTTTCCTTGTCACACAAAGAGCACAGAACATACAAGAGTACAGAACAGGAACAGTCCCATCGGTCAACGAGGATTGTGCCGATCATGTTGCCAAATTAAACGAAATCTCTTGTCTGCGCATGACCCATATCCCTTCATTCCTTGCATCATCTACTGCCTGTCGAAATGCATCAACACCATTATCCTATCTGCTTCTGCCACCATCCCCAGCGAGCACCTCACACTCTCTGCATCAGAAAATTACCTCGCCCAAATACTTCATACGTTCCTCTCTTATACTATAGTTATGTCCTCCAGTATATGACATTTCTACCCTGGAAAGATACACAGTCTTTCGGCAATACCTATTTTATATTACTCTATCAGGTCTCCCCACAGCATCCGAAGCTCCAGACCAAACAACCGAAATTTGTCCAGTATCTTCTTGTGGCTAAGCTGTCTTTCTTGGAATATTGCCTTGTCAAGGTCTTCTGCAGCCCCTCCAAGCCGTACACAGTCTTTCTGTAATGGGGCGACCAGAACAGCACACAATACTCCAAATTCAGCTTAACTAAAGTTTTATACCGCCATAACATGACTTCCTGACTCTTAGACTCCATGCCTCCACCGATGAAGGCAAGTATGCCATACGTATTCTTTACCACACTATCTACTTGCGTTGCCACTTCCAGGAAACTATGGACTTGGATCCGAAAATCCCACTGCACATCACTGCTCCTATGTATCCTGCCATTCACTGCAGACTTTCCTCTAATAATTGACTTCCAAATTGCAACACCTCACATTTGACCCGATTACACGCTATCTGCAATATCTGCGCCCATATCTACAACTGATGTATATCCTGCTGTATCCTTTGACAACTTTCTTCACGCTCTACAACTCCACCGATCTTTGTGTCGTCTGCAAACTTCCTAATCGGTCCATCCACTTTTTGATCCAAGCAATTTATACATAATAAAAACAACACAGGTCCCAGCACTGATTCTTTCAGAACACCACTGGTCACAGACCTTCAGTCGGAAACAAATAACTTTCCATAACTAACCTCTGTCTTCGATGGACAAGTAGATGTTGAATCCAACCGAAAGAGTCACCATGGGTTCCATGCATCTTAATCTTCCAGATAAGCCGACCATGAACAAATGAACGTGCTAATATCTCTGAACACGTGGAATTTTATATTTTTGGCAACACTGGCAATATCATAAACAATATAATATGTATATAGTCAATAAATTGTAACATGAGAGACTGTGCCGCGGAAGATGCTGTGATTATTCAAAACGAAAGACTTTGTCGCTGCAACAGGAGCTGCCGAATGGATGAACGCTGAGGAATAATCTAATTGAGAATAACAAGTATATCAATGATTTCCGAAGTGAAGATGTTGAGAAGTGAAACAAAATGAAAATTTACCCCATGAAGAAGATGAATCAGAAGGCAGAAATGTGCCATAAGACCGTCCGAATGAAAACGAATTATAATTTTTCGGAGATGGTTAGATTGTAGAACTTACAACCAGTGGGAATGTTTGCCATGAGTAACACAGAACAATATCCGCGATGCTCAGGCAACAGGAGGGTGTTAAGAATGTACATTATCTGCGGATTAGGACATACAAGCGGTAAAGGGAGACCTGATGGAGCATGGACGCTGGTATTGACCTAATGGGTGCTGAAAACTCAATGTAACTGAAAACGAATTATAATTTTTCGGAGATGGTTAGATTGTAGAACTTACAACCAGTGGGAATGTTTGCCATGAGTAACACAGAACAATATCCGCGATGCTCAGGCAACAGGAGGGTGTTAAGAATGTACATTATCTGCGGATTAGGACATACAAGCGGTAAAGGGAGACCTGATGGAGCATGGACGCTGGTATTGACCTAATGGGTGCTGAAAACTCAATGTAACTCCAGGCAAAAGGCACCATAACCGCAAGTTCCAAGTAACTTCACGCTGAGCCTAATCCCGTCCAGGAGCAAAGACGCCGGTGTTCGGAAGCGGTGTGTCAGGGTTTGGTCGGGTAAACCCTGGCGAATACCAACAGGTCGAACCCACAGCTGTAACGCGTGTGCAATTCTGGTTACAACATTGAATAATGAATGTGAAAGGATTATACAGGGTACAGAGGTGATATCCGTGGATTTTATCTGGACTGGAGAACTGGATTTGTCGGGGGAAACTATCCAGGCTGGGGAGGATCTCACTGGAGCAAAAGAAAATCGAGTTATGT
The DNA here is from genome assembly GCF_009764475.1 of Pristis pectinata. Taxonomy (NCBI): domain Eukaryota; kingdom Metazoa; phylum Chordata; class Chondrichthyes; order Rhinopristiformes; family Pristidae; genus Pristis; species Pristis pectinata. The sequence continues at coordinate 133,479 of NW_026262575.1, forward strand.
GGACAAATATTGAGAGGCCGAGACAAGGCTGTATAGCAGGTGCAGTTTCCCTTAAACAATGCCAGACCGGGTCCAAAAATGTTAACTGCAGAATGATAGTTGTACTTCACTGCGCTGTCAGACATCTGCACACCAGATCCAAGTCCTGTTACCAACAGAATGAACCCGCCCTCATATTAATGTCACCGCCACAGCAGGCTCACTGTCTGCTGCAAATATGATGAAGATTCTCCTGCATTTCGCCATCAGATACCACGGAGCAGGCCGAATGAATGTTACCCTGAACTGAAGGTTCCCTTTTATTTTACCATAGGATATTTCAAGACAAATTCCAATATGTATCACTCAGAGTGACGCTTTGTCAGTACTTTCAAATAAAGGCCTTCCCCTGTTCTCTCGGTCACTATCAGAACAGATGCAACAGTGGGGAAACTTCCCCTATATTGAACCATCAGTCATTTCCATTACATACCTAACACGTGCAGATTCCTCTTCATCAGACCGTCAGTCACCATCAGCACAGACACGGCACTTGTGAAGCATTCTCTGACACTGTACCCCGTTATCTTCAGTGACTTGTAAAACGTGCCTTGCTTTGAACGTGGTTACTTATTTGCGTTGTATCATCAGACAGATCCAGACGAGCACAACCACCTTTTGCCTACATTGGGGTGTCTTCTGCACATCAGATACATCCAGATCAGACCCAAGGTCAGTTACTCATAATCTGTGCAGGAAACTATTGGATATCTATCTGGAGACCAAGCGACTGCTAATATCAGATGGATAACTCTGCAGTGACGTTGAGACTGTAACGTTCAATAAGGCATCATTCTTTCCACTACCATCACGGACAAAAATGACTAAAGTGTGAATTTCAACCCGACGGCTACTTCCAGACCGCCTTCAGTATCGGTTCCCAGCTGAGTGAAACCACCCTGCACTACACCACCAGTGTTCTCTGATCAGGTAAAATGTCCGAGGCGAGTGATAGTTCTCCTGAACTGCAAGCCAGACCAGCCCCTGTACCCGTGAAGTTCACTGTCACTGACTATCGTCTTGGGACATCTCCATGTAGATTAAACACCTGCTATCTTCAGAGTGAATTTCCGCTATACCGCACTATCATGCACTAACTCCTACCTCAAAAAGCAATAAGCTTTCCACCGCTGTACCACAGACAAAGCCAGCCATGGCCGACTATAACTGTCCTACCAAGTGAAACTGCCCTTTGCTTGAACAATTGGACACTTCCAGAGAAAGACCGACATTTGTAGCCTGCACAACCATACCAACAAAGCACTGCGCCACCAAACTGCCTCGCAACAGCTTCAACTCCTTCTCCATATGTCTGAAGCTCGTCCTCCATTGAACCGTCAGGCATCATCAAAAAAGAACAATCCATGTGATGACCTTCATAGTAAGGTTTCCACTGCTCTGTAACATCAAACGCCAAAACCAAAGGCTCAATATTACTTCCACGCAGTGAGGATCCCGACCACATTGAACCATAAGATTTCCCTTCAACAGGCCCATGTTCTGTTACGTACAGCGTGTAGCATCTTTCCACTGCATCGTCTGACACATCAAGACAAAAGAGAGACGCAAAGGACAGCAGATGCTGGACGGTATGTGCGGGTTAAAAGGGAAGTTTACCGTACATTGTACAATTCGACAACTTTCGCTCAGACACTACACCTCTAACCTACTGTGTAAAGTTACCTGTTTAGTGCCACATTGGACACCTCCAGGAAAGGCGAACAAATGGAAGCGATACAACGAAACCACATATTTTAGCACCAGACTTCTCAACAACTGTTTCACATCCTGAGTTCCTGATAGATCTTCCTGGTCATCAGAGTCCGCCCACTCCCCCCCCACCCCAATCACACCCAAATCCTGTTACCCACAGTGAAGCTTCACTGCGTTACACGATCAGACACATATGGACCAGGTCCAACGTATGCTATCGGCAGCGTGCAGCTGCTTATGTACTCTACCATTGTGTGCGTCCAGACTAAGCCCAGCGGATGTTAGGTACATGTTAAAGTTTTCCTTGTACTGCACGTCCATCTTTCTGGACAAGAATGTGGAAGGAATATATTTAATTCCTTTCCATAAACAACCGACCGGTTACTTGAAAATCCGATATTGGGAAAACTGTTTGGCGGATAGGAAACAAATGGTAGGGGTGAATGGATGCTTCTCAGAATGGCAGGCCGTGACTAGTGGGGTGCCACAGGGCTCGGTGCTGGAACCGCAGCTGTTTACGATCTATGTTGATGATTTAGATGAAGACATTGTGAATAACATTAGCAAGTTTGCTGATGATACAAAGTTGGGTGGCAGTGCCGCATGTGTAGAGGAAGTTAGGAGAATTCAAGGTGATTTGGATAGGTTGGGTGAGTGGGCAGATACTTGGCAGATGAAGTTTAATGTGGATAAGTGTGAGGTTCTCCACTTTGGGAGCAGGAACAGGAAGGCGGATTATTATCTGAATGGTGTGGAGTTAGGTAAGCGGGAAATACAAAGGGATCTAGGAGTCATTGTTCCTCAGTCACTGCAAGTGAATGAGCAAGTACAGCAGGCAGTGATGAAGGCTAATGGAATGTTGGCCTGTATTACAAGGGGAATTGAGTACAAAAGCAAAGAGATTCTTTTGCATTTCTACAGGGCCCTGGTGATACCACTCCTGGAGTATTGTGTACAGTTTTGGTCTCCAGGGTTAAGGAAGGATATCATGGCTATAGAGGGCGTGCAGCTTAGGTTTACGAGGTTAATTCCGGGGATATCGGAACTGGCTTATGCTGAGAGGTTGGAGAGACTGGGATTGTACACGCTGGAATTGAGAAGATTGAGAGCGGATCTGATTGAATCATACAGGATTATTAAGGGATTGGACAAGATAGAGACAGGAAATATGTTTCAGATGTTGGGGAAGTCCAGGACCAGGGGGCATGATTTAAGAATAAGGACTAGGCCAAGTCGGACAGAGGTGAGGAAAAACTTCTTCTCCCTGAGTGTTGTGAATTTGTGGAATGCACTGCCTCAGAGGGCAGTGGACGCTAATTCTCTGGGCACATTCAAGAAGGAGCTCGATAGGTTTCTTACAGATAGGGGAATCATGGGGTATGGGGACAAGGCAGGAACCGGATATTGATTGTTGAGGATCAGCCATAATCTCAAAATGGCGGTGCAGACTCGAAGGGCAGAATGGTCTACTTATGCTCCTATTGTCTATTGTCTATTGATAGAATCTATTTCTGAAATGATAGTAAAGAACAAGAGAAATGTACAGGGAAGAATAGAAGGCTATGAATGAATATCGCGAGAGCTTGGTGACGGAGGAAACATGCCTGACTAATTACCTGCGATTCTTTGAAGTAACAAGTGTGGATGAAGGGTAATTAATGTGGGGTTTATACTTAGATTTACGCATTTGAGAGAACACCACTTCAAAACTGATCTCAAATCGTCCAGTTGATTGTCATATATACAAGGACATGTATGCACAGGTGCAATGAAAAACTGACTTGGAAAAGCACCACAGCCACATAAGATCATAAAAGCAGCATTTGCAAGAAAAAAAACATAAATTAAAACATTTTTACAATAAAGAACATCATTAAAAGAAGAAAACAAAGTCAATTTTAGTTCAAAGTGATCATAAACAGAGCTGCTAAACTATAGTAAACTGTAGATTTTACTGTTAGTTCAAGAACCGGATGATTCAAAGGAGGTTTCTATTTTTGAACGTGATGTTGTGGCACATCAGACTTCCATGCCTCTTGCCTGATGGCAGCTGCGAAAAGATGGCATGGCCCGGATGGTGGGGATCTTTGACGATTGATTTGCTCTTCCCGAGGCAGCGACTCCTGTAGATACTACCGACGTGAGGAAAGAGGATGTGCTGGGAATATTGAATTACATTAGGATAGATAAGTCACCGGCTCAGGACGGGATAAATCCAAGGTTGTTACTGGAAACTAGGGAAGAGATTGCTGAGCCTTTGGCGATGATCTTTGCGAACTCACTGCCCACAGGAGTAGTGCCAGATGATTGGAGGGTGGCAAATGTTGTTCCTTCGTTTAAGAAAAGGAGTAGGGACACCGCTGGGAATTACAGACATGTGAGTCTTAATTGAGTGGTGGGAAAGTTACTGGAGAAGATTCTCAGAGACAGGACTTTTTGGCATTTATGGAAGCGTGGGCTGATTATGGACAGTCGAAATGGCTTTGTGAGGGTCATATCTTTCCTCAGAAGCCAGAATGAATTATTTGAGGATATGACATGGAACATTGATGAAGGTAGAGCAGTGGAAGTGGTGCACATGGATTTTAGTAAGGCGTTTCATAAGGTTCCTCATGGGAGGTTTATTCAGAAAGTCTGGAGGCATGGGATCCAGAGAAACTTGGCTGTGTGGATTCAGAATTGGCTAGCTGATGGAAGACAGAGAGTGGTGGTAAATGCAGCGTGTTCTTCCTTGAGGTCGTTGACCAGTGGTGTTCCGCAGGGATCTATTCTGGGACCTCTGTTATTCTTGATTTGAAGAAATGCCTTGTTTGACGATGTGGAAGAGTGGGTTAGTAAGATTCCTTATGATACAAAGATTGGTGGTTTTGTGGATAATGTGGAAGTTTGCTGCAGATTACAACAGGATATTGATAGAATGCAGACCTGGGCTGAGTGGTGGCAGATTGAACCCAGAAAAGTGTGAAGTGATATACTTCGGGAGATGGCATTTGAAGGCAGAATACCAGGGTAATGACAGGACTCTCAGCAGCGTGGAGGAACAGAGGGATATTGGGATCCACGTCCATAGATCCCTCAACGTTGGCGCGCATGTAGGTAAGTTTGTTAATAAGGCGTTTGGTGTGTTGGCATTCATTAGTCAGGGCCCTGAGCTCAAGAGCCACGACGTAATGTTGCAGCTGCAAGAAGTCTAGTTAGACCTCAGTTCTGGTCGCCTCATTATCGGAAAGATGTGTAAGTTATAGAGAGGGTGCAAGCAGGTTTACCAGGATGCTGCCTGGATTGCAGAACATGACTTCTGAGGATAGGTTAAGTGAGCACGGGCTTTTCTCTTTGGATAGAAGGAGGACGAGAAGTGACTTGATCGAGGTGTGCACGATGATAAGAGGCATAGATCGATTGGACAGCCAGAGACTTTTTCCCAGGACGCCAATGACGGACACGAGGGGGATAATTTGAAGGAGATTGGAGGAAGATATAAGATAAATGCAAGAGGAAAGTTTTTTGTTTACATAGTGAGTAGTGGATGTGTGGAACGCAGTCCCGCAGAGTTTGTGGGGCAGATGCATTAGGGACATTTAAGAGACTCTTGGATAGACAACGAATGATAAAGAAATGGAAGTCCATGTGACGAGGAAGAGTTAGATAGATCTTTGAGGAAGAGAAA